>NC_063166.1:77453784-77667911 GCF_023159225.1 Perognathus longimembris pacificus | reverse complement strand
CATGGCTAAGGCTTAGCTATGCACAGGCCCAGGAGGCTCAGGCCAATAAACCTAGCTACAGAAATGGCGGAGAGCTCAAGGATCGAGTTGAGATGGCAACCTCAACTGGAAGTCCGGGAGACTCTACCTACAATTAACCAGAGGGGCCCGAATGAGGGCGTGGCTCAAGTGGCAGAGCACCAACCTCCAGAAGGCAGGACACACAGAACGAAAGTGCTTGACTGGCAGCACAACTACCAGATTCCCTAAAGCAACCACCAAAAGGCTGGCTGTCAGTGGCTCATTCCTGAAATGGTGGCTGCAATGGGGACTGAGATCTAGGTATTGGGGTTCCAGGCCTGCTTGACCAGAAATTTAAGGTGAATCTTTCTCCCACTAACTACCAGAAACCAGGAAGTAGAGAGATGATTCAAATGGTAGAGGGTTAGCCCTGAGCAAAAGAAGCTCAGAGATAGTACCCAGGACACAAGTTCAAGACCTAGACCTGGTAAAATATAAAAAGTATAACCCACAAAAATACTAAACTATTCATTGTAATTCCAAAGAAATCAGGTCAATCTGTGGATTTGGAATCCAGAGTTGGCAATGTTGGCCTGCAGAGAAGGGTTGAGAAGGAGGAAGAGGAGTTGAGAGCTGGCAAGCACAGCAGCAGTGGCTCTGCCTCCAGACTCAGCGCTAAGCACCCACGCTGACGGCGAGAGCTCACTGCATCTGCCCACAGGGGAAGTGCTCTGCTCCCCGAATCCCAGGCCCACAGCGCTGAGGTGCTTACCTGAGCAGCTGATGGCAGCGTCGGGATGGGAGTGTGGCAGTCCTGCTGCAGAGCCTTCCCCGCTGGCTGGGGCTGAGGCTGGAGAAGGGAATTCCGCAGCTCCTCTGGTCCACTGAGAATGGGACACTGGGCCTGAGACCAGGGGACACTTATAAAGGGTTTAGAGGATGTAGACATCTCTGTGACTGGGGAGGACGTGTGGAACAAACAGAGGTTTCCACAGATCTGTGTGTGCAGGTAGGGGAGAAGGCGGCCTGGGGCTGTTCCCCAGCAGAAAGATAGCTGGAGAACTGTGCTGTGGGCAGAGGGCCATCCTGACCCGGGCAGAGAAACTGTGCTGAAACCACAGAGAAAGGCAGGCCAGGGGCAGGAGTCCATGGGGCTGGGGGGGGGGGGGGTTGAGGAGGGAGGGCAGGAAGGAGACAGGCCATGGGTCCTCAGGTGGGGACCTGATGTCCCCTCTGGGGTCCACAGCAGCTGTGGGTGGGGGGACGCAGGGAGGGGAGGCCGGGGCTTCACGTTTCCTCACATTCATATGATGACTTTACAGGATTCGAGCTACTGCTGCAACAGAAGCTTTCACCATAAGCAATGGTTGGTGCTGAAAAAAAAATTTTTTTTTTCTCTCCCCAGTCCTGGGGCTTGAACTTGTGGCCTCAGCATGGTCCCTGGCTTCTTTTTGCTCAAGGCTGGTGCTCCATCACTTGAGCCACATTCCCAGCCCTGAAGAAACTTCTTAATGTAAGAAGGCAGCAGACTAAGGAGGAAGGGGGTCCGGGCCTGAAAGCTGGTCAGGAGGCTGGTGTCAGGATGATTACAATTCTTTGTGTGTGTGTGTGTGTGTGTGTGTGTGTGTGTGTGTGTGCTTCCAATACACAGAGATCAGTACGAGAATTCTAGCTTATTGGCTAGCGCTTTAGCAACTGAGCTGTGGTCACACTCTAGGAGATCACAATTCTACGTAAGCCCTAATGGACAAGTTTGCCAAACTTCACCTCCAAGCTCACCAGCAGAGACTGGCCAGGATGCACAACCGTGGGGTGGAGCACCAACTAAGTAAGGAGCCGAGTGTCCTGAGTTCAAAACCCAGTACTGCCAAGAGAAAGCAAAAGAACAGAGGAGCTGAAACAAAACATAAAATGAGGAAGCCGCCATTACAACTAATATGGCTGTGGTCCGTGTGTCACCTGGGGACAGGTGATAGGCCACACAGTCCCCACCTCTGTGCACAGAGGGAAGGAAGTGGAGAGGCAGGCCGGGATGCAGCTGGGTGCTGAGAAGGAAGCCCATGCGCTGCTCACACCCTGGGGCCTGAGCCACACCCGGGCTCTGGGGATGGAGACCCTGCGGGTGGATGGACCACAGCCCACAGCACCTGAGCTGGGGCCCGGGCTGGGGAGGCTGAGAGCAGAGGAGGGAGGCCAGCTGTGGGGATCTCTGAGGAGGAGAGCCCCACATCAGAAATGAGGCACGGAAGTACTGACCCTCAGACAGCTCACAGGCTGTGTACAGACTGGCAAGATTTTCTTCTGAAATGAGAATGGCATATATTTCTGTGACACATTCCTGTACATGGCGTGTGTACAGGCACAAGATGAGCACACAGAGCCTGTGGTAGATGGATAAGCACACATGGCCGTGCTCTGCAGAGATATTCTTTCTGCTCACCAACTTCTCAAAGCCTTGCTCAACTTGACTGCCTGAGATTGGCTTGTCCTTGCTTTCAAACCCTTAAAGATGGCAAAACAGCCTCGTGCTGGTGACTCATGCCTGTGATCTTAGGATCACTATCCTGGGGCAAGGAACGATGTGAGAATCTTATCTTGAATTAGCCACAGAAATCCAGATGAGCTGTGACACAAATGGCGAAGCACCTTGACCTGAAATCTAAGGGATAGGTCCCAGGATCTGGGTTCAAACCCAAAACTGGGTGAAAAATGATTAAAAAGGGGGAAAAAAGGAAAGATGAGGACTGGGAATGTGTCTCGGTGGTAGAGAGCTTGCCTCACATGCCTGAACCCCTGGGTTCCATTCCTCAGCACCACATACACAGAAAAAGGCAGAAGTGGCGCTGTGGGTCAATTGGTAAAGCACTAGTCTTGAACAAAAGAAGCTCAGGGGCTTTGACCCAGCCCTGAGTTCAAGCCTAGGACAGGCACAAAAAAAAGAGAAAGAGAGATAAAGGAAGAAGGGAAGGGAGGGAGGAAGGAAGGGAGGGAGGGAGGGAGGGAGGGAGGGAGGGAGGGAGGAAGGAAGGAAGGAAGGAAGGAAGGAAGGAAGGAAGGAAGGAAGGAAGGAAGGAAGGAAGGAAGGAAGGAAGGGAAAGAAAAGGAGGAAGGAAAGAAGAGAGGAGACAAAATATCTTACTCTTAAGGGACAGATTCAAGTATGGCCTGTGGATTGGGATGTAGCTCAGTGGTAGAGCACTGGGTTTCAGTCTTAACACAAGAGGGAAAAAAACATTCAAAAGGGGGCTGGGAATATGGCCTAGTGGCAAGAGTGCTTGCCTCCTACACATGAAGCTCTCGGTTCGATTCCCCAGCACCACACATATAGAAAACGGCCAGAAGGGACGCTGTGGCTCAGGTGGCAGAGTGCTAGCCTTGAGCGGGAAGAAGCCAGGGACGGTGCTCAGGCCCTGAGTCCAAGGCCCAGGATTGGCAAAAAAAAACACCTTCAAAAGGTCAGCATTGAATTGGATTTGGGCCTTGGCTTCTGGGAAGCCTGGAAGGTTCTGTTGGAGGAAGGAGAGCATGGGATTTAGGCAGCTATGGCCTGGTGCCAGGCAACTGAGCTCATGCAACCTGATCCTGTTTAGATCGTCATTCCACAAACTCAGCCTGAGCTCCTGCAGAAGCCACTGGTTCTGGAAGGTTCCAGGATTCATCCATTCCCCAGCTGTGTGCGGGCCCCGAACATGGCAGCAAGACAGACCTGAGAGACACACAAGAGCGATCTACTTCAGGATCTAAAGGGATTGCAACAAGACAAAGCTACCTGAACAAGCAGCAGGGCAGTAGGCTGGAAAAGAGGGAGCTTGGGGGGACCGGGCTGGTGGGCCAGTGCTGCTCCAGGGAGGAAATGAAGCGGTGGGCGTTGATTCACGCAGCCTGCAGCCAATAGTGGAGTTGGGGTTTTGTACTTGGAACAGGTTGCAAAATATCTTGTGCTGCTTGGTTTTTGTGGTTGGAAGTTCTGGTGAAATACACTGTCAGTTAGCCGTTTGGCTCAAGAATGGCTTCCAGGCCCGTCTGAGGCTTAGAGCTGGAGGGATGCTGGGGTACCAGGGCCTCATGCAGCTCAACGACCCTCATCTTAGTTCCTTTTTGTGAAACTGGTGTTTGAACCCAGTGCTTCTCAGTTGCTAGGCAGCTGCTCTAACACTTTATCTCACTTCCCGGATAGCATTTTGACAGTGAATTCGAGAAGGATTCTCCTCTACTTTCCTGCCTTAGGCTACCTTTGAACCTCAAGTCCACAGATCTGAATCTTCACAATATTGTGATTGATAGACATAAAAGTCTATGGACGCTAAAAACTACCAGAAAGAAAAAATAAAGCCAGGAGTGGAGCTGTTACTCCAGTGGTAGAAAGCTGGTCTTCTTTTTTACTTTTTCTCTTTTGCCAGTCCTGGGCCTTGGACTCAGGGCCTGAGCACTGTCCCTGGCTTCTTTTTGCTCAAGGCTAGCACTCTGCCAGTTGAGCCACAGCGCCACTTCTGGCCGTTTTCTATATATGTGGTGCTGGGGAATCGAACCCAGGGCTTCATGTATATGATGCAAGTACTTTTGCCACTACGCCATATTCCCAGCCCTAGACAGCTGGTCTTCAGTACAAAACCTCAGGAAAACCACCCAGGCCTTGCATTCAAACCCCATGACAACGCATATAACAACAATAGCCCAGTGGCTATGGCTCACCCCTGTAGTCCTGCCTACTCAGGAGACTGAGGTCTGAGTCATAGACCAATGCCAGCCAGAGGGAAAGGGCCCCTGAGTACATTACTTCCAAATAACAACTTAAAAACCGGAAATGGCACTGTGGTTCCATCCAGTGGCACTCGACACTTAAGCAGAAGAGCTCAGGGACAGCACTCAGTCCCCAAGTTCCAGGCCCAGAACTGAAAAATAATAATAGTAATAATAGGGCTGGGAATATGGCCCATTGGTAGAGTGCTTGCCTCCCATACATGAAGTCCTGGGTTCAATTCCCCAGCACCACATAAACAGAAAAGGCCAGAAATGGCGCTGTGGCTCAAAAAGTAGTGTGTTAGCCTTGAGCAAAAAGAAGACAGGGACAGTGCTCAGGCCCTGAGTTCAAGCCCCAGGACTGGCAATAAAAAAAAAATACTAATGATAATAACAACAACAATAAAGACCTAGAAATATAGGGAGCAAAAGAATCAGAAGCATGACAAGGAATCCACAAAGAGCTCAAAGGACAGAGAAAGCCGCTTCACTGCAAACACAGGGATCTTGGTGGGGCCATAGGAAACTTCAGATGAGGGGATCAGTGAAGAGAGCCTGAGAAAGTGACCTCAATGAGACATGTGCTCAGTGGAGCCCCTGGGAGGCCACAGAGAAGGACGCTGGGACGGGGGACACAACCCCAAGCAGGGACCTGCCAGGTCCATCTCTGGGAGGGCTCCATGCAGATGCACCCTGACTGTTTAAGTCTGCACCCAGTACCTGCATTACCTAGGCAACTGGCACACCTGGAGGCAGTTACCTCCCCCCCCTTCTCTGAGGTCACATCCAATCCACCTGGCCATACCTCCCGCCTTTCCCTATATAACCAGCAAAACAGGAGTCCCTGTTCTCTTTCTGTTTCTCTCGTTCCTTTTCTCTCTTACTCTCTCTTGCTCTTTTTCTCTGCTTTCCCTCTTTCTCCCTTCTTCCTTTCCCTCTGTCTCCCCACACCTCCATCTTGTGTGCACTGGCAGTTTGCTTTCCCCCCAGTAAACCCCCTTCTGCCGGAGCCATGTGGTGGGATTCCTTTCCAGAAGACCTCACAGGACCCGGTGAGCATGCGCCTCACTTGCTGTGACTCACAGAGTCTTGGTGTCTGCCTGCCCTGCCCTTCCCCACCCCCACCCCACCCTTCTGGCAGCCAGGAAGCCAGCAGCAGGGAGAGCTGGGCAGAGCCGCCAGGGCCAGCCTGCAGGGGGCGCCCTCACCTTGGATGCAGGCAGAGGCCATGGCGGCCCAGGGAGGCCTGGGAGCCCCTGGGTTCTCTCTCCATCTCTCTCTCTCCTGGCCACACTGGGGATGGAGCAGGGACCTCCCATCTTCTGGGGCTCCCCCAGCACTTGTGGGGAGACTCCAGCTCATCAGCAAGTCTACCAAGTGACCCCAAATCCTCTGAAGTGAACTCCACCTCACTTCAGACACCCTAGCAGATGCTTTTCTGGTGCAGTTCTTTCCCCCTCATGGTTTGGGGGTCCAGTGTCAGCAAAGTACAGGACAGGGGGATTGGGTGTGTGAAGAGCGAGCGGAGACTCCGCTGGGTCATTCCCAGGATCAACCCCCTTCCATGGTGGAATATGAAGACGCCCACTGCGCTGACATTCCCCTGTCAGCGCTCTCCTTGGCAGCCTCCACTCCAGCCCCCACCCCAGTCTGTCTTCCTTTGAAGCATAAAGCCAGAAATGGGCCTGCGGTTCATTGTACCAGTTGCAGAGCACAGCCAGGAGAGCAGAAGCCCGCAGAGTGTGCCAGGCCTGAGACGCCATGAGCTATCTGTGCTCATTCACTCCGCCCATGGGCTGTGCTCACCCACTCCACCCAGAATTTGTTGTATTTACTTATATGCTCATTCATGTATTCATTTTTTGGTGTGTGTTTGTGTGTTGGTTTTGGTTTGGCTTTCTTGAGCCATTCCCGGGGCATGATCTTAGGGCCTGGATGCTATCCCTGAGCTTTCATGCTCAAGGTAGAGCTCTACCACTTGAACCACAGCTCCACTCTGGCTGTTTTTCAGTGTATTTGCAATAAAACCTCACAATGATTTTCCTTCCTGGGCTGGCTTTAAGCAGGAATCCACAGATCTCAGGCTCTTCAGTAGCTAGGATTGCAGGCATGAGCCACCAGCGCCCCGTATCTGCTCACAATTTCTGTGCTACCCAGTGAAAAGAAGAACAACTGTGCTTACAAGAACAAAGGACCAGTTTATTCTGCACCTGTGACCAGACACCAAGGCTTCGGAGACAAAGTAGCACGCGAGCGCCCCCTTCAGGGAAGGGAGCAGGTTACAACCACTTTCACAACCAAAGAAGAAGGAACCAGGAGTGAACACATTGCACAGGCACTGGTACAGGGACCAAGAGAGGGGAATGGTAGGGCAGGGGCCAGGCCACGAGCTGCACCCCATCCCCCTGGCAGGGTTGATTTGGGGTCATATCATTTCCAGTTCCCAGTCACCCCACCAGCTGACTCCAACAAACGGGGTTCCTCTCTCCTCCTCTTGTGTGGCAGGGTCTTTGTTATAAACAAGCCAGCCACAATTGCAGGGCCACAGCAGCTCCGGACAGCTCGAGCTGTTGCAGTGAAGGCAGGAGGACAAGACATTGTCGCCTGTAGAGCCAGCGAGGCCCTCTAACATCGTGTCATGAACGTCGGCAGCCACACAGTAATCTGTCTTATTGTAGGTTACGAGCGCTTCGTACGCATCCACATAGAGTTCAGGGAGGGCTTTCACAGCTTCGTTCCTGGGGTTTTCACCTTTGAAATATGCATACCCTGAGAAGCGTTCTCCTTTTCGAAAAATTATAAAAGAGAATGGCCATTCGGTATACTGTAATTTGTTTTCAGCCACGTTGAACCTAAGGAGGAGAGATTGGTTCAATGGGGGGAGCGTGAAGTTTGCATCTTTCCAGGTGACACGAGACGGATCAAAGATAGCATCGTGTTTGCCAGGCCTGACAGGAACAGAGCCACCGGTGTCCAGACAGGACAGCAGCAGCAGCAGGTGGACCGTCCCCACGGTCACCAGGCTCCCCGTATTCACCATCATCAGGACAACACAGCAAGGACAACTCCAGCCACGTGAGCAGAGTCTCAAAGCTGTGTAGCCAGGTCTTCTGCAGGACCTGAGGAGAGAGCAGAACAATAAGGAGGTCAGCAGAACAATAAGGAGTACCCTGGGGCTTAGGGGGTCATTGCCAGCTAGCAGAGCTGTCCCCCAGGACTCCTCAAGTTCTCCTGGATGGGCCCCAGGTGTGGAGGTTGCGGTGAGGGGAAGAACATGGCCCCCAGCGCACCCCAGCAGCTGTGTGTCCTGTGGACTGAGAAGCAGGTGACGAGGTCCTGGTCCCCGAGGCGGAGGGGTTTGAGGTGGCGTCGCCTCCCGTCCAGGCGGTCACCTCCACGTGCTGCGAGAGGAATCTGCAGACAATTGGGGATTTTTAGTTCTCCTTTCCAGGTTCTTCCACAGGCAAAAGGATTCCTCTAATGTAAGTGAGGACCAGCACCGTGGCAGGCTCCAGGGTCCCGGGGAGGTCACAGACAAGCTGTCCCTGCAGCTGAGGCTTCCAGCCAGGGCCAGAGGACACAGACAGAACAAGGATCCTGCAGGAGCCCAGACTCCAGCCCTGTGCTGCCGGCTCCACTGACAGCAAGGCTGCTTCCTCCTCTAGAGGACGGAGCGGGTGGGAGGAGACCAGGACACCTGGTGTCCTGACACTTGAGAAATCCATGTGGGGAGCTCAGACCAGCAGTCTTTTTCTTTGAGGCCTTCCCCCTCACTAAGTTCTGGGTCACTTCTTGATTATAGAGGTCACAGAGCCAGTCAATGTTCCACATGCGCAGGACTCCATGAGCTCGCCCCAGAATCCTTCCTAGTCCTGTAAAACTCGCTGTGAAATAGCTGGCAGCTCAGTCATGGGGATCAAAAGCCAGAAGAGAACTTCTGGGAGATTTCAATTAACCACACAGACACCAGATTAGAGGCATGGATCAAGTGGTAGAGCACCAACTGTGAGAAAGCAAGACAGCAAGAGTGTAAGTACCTGAGTTCGAGCACTAGTAACAGACCTCCACAAAAGAAATCAGTATTAAATTATGATCACTCGAACCACGACAGAAACATCTGATGTATTGAGAAACAGGCTTGGCAATGCTGGCCTGGGAAGAAGGGTTGAGAAGGAGGAAGAGGAGTTGAGAGCTGGCAAGCACAGCAATAGTGGCTCTACCTCCAGACTCAGCGCTAAGCACCCACGCTGACTGCGAGAGCTCACTGCATCTGCGCACAGTGGAAGTGCTCTGCTCCCCGAATCCCAGGCCCACAGCGCTGAGGTGCTTACCTGAGCAGCTGATGGCAGCGTCGGGATGGGAGTGTGGCAGTCCTGCTGCAGAGCCTTCCCCGCTGGCTGGGGCTGAGGCTGGAGAAGGGAATTCCGCAGCTCCTCTGGTCCACCGAGAATGGGACACTGGGCCCAAGACTGTGGGACCCTTATAAAGGGTGTTGGAGATGAGGACGTGACTGTGACCTGGGCAAGACGTGTGGAACAAACAGAAACGTCCACAGATCTATGTCTACAGGTGGGGGAGAAGGCGGCCTGGGGCTGTTCCCAGCGGAGAGATAGATGGAGAATTTTGCTGTGGGCAGAGGGCCGTCCTGACCTGGGCAGGGACACTGTGATGAAACCACAGAGAAAGGCAGGCAAGGGGCGGCATTCCATAGTGCTGGAATGAGGATGTGAATGGAAGTGAAGGTTCAGGTGAAGAACTGGGTGAATGAATCCACTTCAAGAAAGTGTCAGAGCCCAAGAGTCAAGTTGAACTGTGACAAAACCATTGTCTGTCACTGGGTGCCGATCTGCCTTCCCCACGTGGCATTCGACAGCTGCCCATGCATGGAGATGGGACAAGGATAAGCCCTGCCCGGGTCTGGTGGCGCATGCCTGTAATCTCAGCAGTGGGGAGGCTGAGGCAGGAGAACGGGACTTTGAGGCTCGGTGGCTGCCCCCATCTCAGGGAAAGACTGAAGGAAGAGAATGCGAGTGACAGCAGCCACTCCCCTGTGCTGCAGTAAAGCCAGCCCCGAGCAGGTGGCCCCCACCTGCATCCGAGCTCCCCAGGACACTGAGAGCCAGGACTGCAGGTCCCAGCGAGCCAGGACAAGCAAATCCTCCCGCACACGCGTGTGCCCAGTTACACAGCCACGGGCTTCCCTGGTGACATGGCTGTGCTTGTATGGAGGCTGCCTGACAGTGCCAACCCCAGTATTTCCCCCGGGGAAAGGCAAAAGGCTTCACAGAACATAAATTCCATTATTTAAAGGACACGGGGACTCTTGAGGCCCCCTTCCCTCCCCCCCCACCCCTTCGCCAGGCTCCATCACTGTCAGGCACAACCAGGCTCCCTCCCTGGAAATCAGTACCACAGGGAGCCTTGGAATTGGGAAGAGCTGGGAGAGCAGGACCAGCGCTGGGCCAGGCCGTGATCCTGCAGCACCCCCTGGAGGACGCCATGGGCTCAGCAGGAAGGAGACAGGCCTAGTGTCCTGAGGGTGGGGACTTGATGGCCCATTTGGGGTCCCCAGCAGGTGTGGGTGGCCGGAACGCAGTGATGGGAAGATGATGCTACACTGCCTGTCCTCACATTCAAATGATGACAAGCTAGTGCCAAGAAAGTGGCTGAGGATTCATAGGAGGGCAGTGACTGTCTCCTGAAGATCACTAACGTTTTTATGTAAGCAGACTAGAGCCTACAGAGTGCAGGCGGTTCACACTTGTAGTCCTGGGTACTGAGATCTGAAGGACTGGGGTTCAAAGCCAACCCATGCTGAAATCTTTGTTCTATTCCATGTCCAAACAACCAGCCAAAATAAGGCTGGGTGAGTAGTTCCAAGGGTGGAGGACCACCTATAAAAGAAAAATGCCCCCCGGTGCTAGTGGCTCACACCTGTAATCCTAGCTACTTAGGAATCTGAGATCTGAGGATTACAGTTCAAAGCCAGCCCCAGGCAGAAAATTCTCCAAGAGACTCTTATCTCTAATTAACCACTCAAGAACCAAAAAGTAGGGCTGTAGTTCAATTGGTAGAGTACTATCCTTGAGCACAGAGAAGTACAGGGGTAGCACAGAGGCCCAGAGTTCAAGCCCCGTAATCAGGAAAAGAAAGAGAGAGTGGGAAGGAGGAAGGGAGGGAGGGAGGAAGGAAGGAAGGAAGGCAAGCCTGGCCAGGGGTTCAGGGGTGAGGCCTAAGGGAGCCCTTGCGCCCTGTTCTGACTCTCCCCAGTGCCTGGCGACCCCATCTGCTGTCTGGTGAGCTTTCCTGCGGTGTCCTGTGGTGTCAGCGCTGGTGTGGTGGGGTGCCTGGCTCTCCAAATGCTCAGAGCCTCAGTGCTTCTCCCGGGCCGCGCATCGCTCCTGAGTGGCCAGGACACGTTGTTTTGTGCATGCTTTCTGCTGTGGTTGACCTCTGTGCCCTCTGAGCCTCTTGATTCTTGCAAGTCACCCGCAAGATGCTGGGGAGAGAGGAGACTAGAGCCAGGCAGCTGGGAACTAGCGAGATGAGCTGTGGGCTGGCCCTGAGTTCAAGCTCTGCTAATGGCTCAAAAATGATTGAGTGAATGAGTAAATGAATGAATGGATGGATGGACAGGTGGATGAATAAGTAGATAGCTGATGGGTGGATGGATGAGTGGATAGATGGATGAATCAAGGAATAACAAGAACAACAACAATAAAAGCCAGGGGCATGACTCACATTGAAGAGGGTTTGCTTACCAAATCAGCAATTAATCTTCCTTTTAAGCCCCAATACAATCAGAGAGAGAGAGCTAGCAAGGAGCAAGCACATATTGCACAAGGGCCTGCTTGCTGGGACCCATGTTAGAAGGACAGAACAAGTTCCAGGTGCAGACCTGGGACCGGAGGGTGGAGGCCTGGCGCTGTGTCCTCCAGGCCTCGGGTCACCACCTGCCTATGCTCACTCTCTCTGCTCAGAATTGCCGTGCTACCCATGGACAAGAAGAACCATAACCCAGGTGTGGTGGCCCAAGCCTATAATTATAATCCCAGCTACCCAGAAGGCTGAGATCTGTGAGTCGTGCTTTGAAGCCAGCCCGGGCAGGAAAGTTTGTAAGATGCTATGGCTCAAAGTGGAAAAACACTAGCCTTGAACACAAAAGCTCAGGGACAAAGCCCAGGCCCTGAGTTCAAGCCCCATAGCTGACATAAAAATAAATAAATAAATAAATAAATAGATAGATCAATCAATCAATAAATAAATAAAGAGCCACCAAAACTCTGCTTGCAAAGGACAAGTTTGTTCTGTGCCAGGGACTAAGAGTCCCAGGCTTGGGAGCCTCTGTCACCAAGCGAGCGCCCCCTGCAGGAAAAGGAACAGGTTACAAGTACATTCACAGGCAAAGAAGGAAAGATCAATGACTACATGGCCAGAGACACTGGTGTGGGCCCAGGGTGGGGAGGCTGCCTGAAGGGGGAAATTGTTCCTAGATGTCTGGCATGAATCTCTGCTCTTTGTTGGGATCGGAGTGGTCCTGAAGTTGGAATTCGGGGCCTTGTGCTTCTTGGGCAGACTCCCTACCACGGATCTGCCGCCCCATCCCCGAGGCTTGATGGTGTCTCCTCAAAGTCACTTGGGTCCCACCACATGACTCCCACAAAGCGGATCTTAGGGAGCTTCCGGTTGCTGTTAGCGCGGGGCCAGGTTAGCCGCATCCAGCCACAGTTGCACGGCAGGTGGACATAGGGGCAGTCCTCACTGCGGCAAGGCACACAGTCAGACTGCAGGTGTTCGCTGGTGAAGCCGGGCAGTTGCTGAATCGTGTTTTCTGCTGTGTTGATGGCCACACAGTAGTCCAAGGGACTAGCGGGGCGGAAGTGTCCTCCTTGCATCCCATTGGCGAAGTACTGGATGTCCACCTGCGCCGGAGTTTGGGCTCGGAAGTAGATAAACCCTGAGAAGGCCGATCCCCTCGGCAAATGAAGCAGAGGCTTTGACCAGTTTAAAACCTGCATTTTGCCCTCCGAGATGTTGTGCAAAATGACCAGAGCCTTGTTTTCTGTGGGAAACGTGAAGTTGGAATCTTCCCAAAGATGCTGAGAGGGATCAAAGAGAGAACCGGGTTTCTTGATGTGGGTGAATAGAAAGCCGTGCACGGCTGGGCTTAACTGCGGCCCCAGCAGCACGTAGACCACCGCCACGGTCAGCAGGCTCCCCATCCGGGTCATCATTGATCTTTTGGGTCCCCGAGGCAGAGGGTTTGAGGTGGCGTTGCCTCCTGTCCACACGATCACCGCCACGTGCTGCGAGAGGAATCTGCAGACAATTGGGGATTTTTAGTTCTCCTTTCTAGACTCTTCCACAGGTAGAAGAGTTACTGTAACCCTAGGTGAGGACCAGCACCGTGGCAGGCTCCGAGGCCCCGGGGAGGTCACAGACAAGCTGTCCCCGCAGCTGAGGCTTCCACCCAGGGCCAGAGGACACAGACAGAACAAGGACCCTGCAGGAGCCCAGACTCCAGCCCTGTGCTGCCGGCTCCACTGACAGCAAGGCTGCTTCCTCCTCTAGAGGACGGGAGCGGATGGCAGGAAACCAGGACACAGGGGCTCCTAGCTCTTTTTGAAACCTGGGGGCCGGGTGAGATTAGGGGAAAACTTCTCTTTGAGGTCTCCCCCCAACCCCAAGTGGCTGATAAAACCCACAGGCTCAGGGTTCCATGGTCAAAGGTAGCTGGGGCTATATGTCAATGGACCATACCTGTAATCTTAGCTACTTAGGAGGCCGAGATGAGGATCAAGGTTGGAAGCTGGCCTAGGCAGGTAAGTCTATCTGATGCTTATCTCTAATTAACTACCATAAAGCCAGAATTACAGCTGTGGCTCAAGTGATAGAGTGCTAGCTTTGAGCATAAAAGCTCAAGGCCAAGGCTGGGAATGTGGCCTAGTGGTACAGTGCTTGCCTTGCATACATGAAGCCCTGGGTTCCATTCCTCAGCACCACACAAACAGAAAAAGCCAGAAATGGCGCTGTGGCTCAAGTGGTAGAGTGCTAACCTTGAGCAAAATGAAGCCAGAGACAGTGCTCAGGCCCTGAGTTCAAGCCCCAGGACTGCCCCCCACCAAAAAAAAGCTAGACAGGAGGCATAGATCAAGTGGTAGAGTACCCACCATAAGCAAGGAAGACAGAGCGAATATAAGTCCCAGTGTTTTGTGCTAGTACCAGACTCCATGAAAAGAAATCAATAAGAACCATGACAGAAACATGTAATGTATTGGGAATGCAGGTTCAGAAGAAGGAAGAAGAGTCGAGAGCTGGCAAGCACAGCAGCAGTGGCTCTGCCTCCAGACTCAGCGCTGAGCACCCATGCTGACTGCGAGAGCTCACTGCATCTGCCCACAGTGGAAGTGCTCTGCTCCCCGAATCCCAGGCCCACAGCGCTGAGGTGCTTACCTGAGCAGCTGATGGCAGAGTCGGGATGGGAGTGTGGCAGTCCTGCTGCAGAGCCTTCCCCGCTGGCTGGGGCTGAGGCTGGAGAAGGGAATTCCGCAGCCTCCTGTGGTCCCCTAAGGATGAGACACTCTTCCTGGAGGCAGGTGGCTCTCGCCTGTAATCCCAGCTACTACTCAGGAGGCTGAGATCTGAGGATAGCAGTTCAAAGCCACACCGGGCAGGAAAGCCCGGGAGACTCCTGTCTCCAATTATCCACTAGAAGACCAGAAGTGATGCTATGCCTCAACGTGGTAGAGCATTAGCCTTGAGCTGAAGAGCTCAGGGAGAATGCCCAGTCCCAGGGTTCAAGCCCCAAGACCCACACCAACAACGAAGAATGGGGCGCTTTTAAGGGCTTTGGAGGTGGGCATGTGACGGTGACCGACGGAAGTTCACATGGTCCCAGCAGGAATTTCTGAAGACCCTGTGACTGACAGAGTGCTAAGGGGAGCGGAAGTGGGCCTGGGGAAGGTGGGACCTGTTCCCTGGAGCACAGATGACAGATCAGTGGGTGTAACACTGGCGTAGGGCTTCCATGGCAGGTCAGGAGGCCGTGCCCAAGGTCACACAGAGAAGGAACCAGATTACTCAAATCTACTGGCAGGAAATAGTAGTGGGTGACCAGGCATGTGGGGTTGTGGCCCTTGAAAGTGTGCCGGGGGCGGGGGTGGGGGTGGGGGGCAGAATGAGGTGTGAGGCTATGGTATAGGCCCAGCTTCCATGGGGGAAAAAGTATGAGAGCTTGTCTGGAGATTTCATGCTTTCCTTCCAATGACTCAGTGGGCTGAGATCTGAATGATCATAGTTCAAAGCCATTCAGGGTAGAAAACTCTCTGAGATTCCATCTCTGATAACCCTCATCAAGGTGGGGCTGGAGACATGGCTCAAAGGGGAGAGCACTATCATCATGCAAGATAGCTGAGTGAAGGGCTGGGAATGTGACCTAGTGGTAGAGTGTGTGCCTTGTATACTTGAAGCCCTGGGTTCGATTCCTCAGCACCACATATATAGAAAAGGCCAGAAGGGGCACTGTGGCTCAAGTGGTAGAGTGCTGGCCTTGAACAAAAAGAGGCTTAGGGACAGTGCTCAGGCCCTGAGTTCAAGCCCCAGGACTGGCAAAAAGAAAAAAGAAAGCCAGCTGAGTGCCAGGCCCTGGGTTCATGCCTGTACCAGTACTTAGATACACAGATAAGTAAATAAATGAAGAGACCCATGTAAATAGTTGACGGTTCCTTGGCCCTGCAAAGTTTCCCAGTGGAAAAAGTTGGACTTGGAGGGCTGGGAATATGGCCTAGTGGTAGAGTGCTTGCCTTGTATACATGAAGCCCTGGGTTCAATTCCCCAGCACCACATATATAGAAAACAGCCAGAAGTGGGGCTGTGGCTCAAGTGGCAGAGTGCTAGCCTTGAGCAAAAAGAAGCCAGGGACAGTGCTCAGGCCCTGAGTCCAAGCCCCAGGACTGGCAAAAAAGAAAAAAACAAAAACAAAAAAAAAACAACTTGGACGTGGAGACCTTTCTCATTGCCTCCACACCGAGTCCAGACCCCCCACTTCTCTCCAGGGCCCAACATTTTTGAAGTGCCAGACTTTGAAGTCAGGTCCCACTTTACCATGCGAACCCCACTTTACCTCGCAAACCTGAGATAAGCAGGCCCTGTGAGCAAACCCAGGACAAGCTTATTAGGGTCCAGTCAGTCTAGAACTCTAACCACTGGGAATGCTTAACTCTGACTGCCCCCAGAATGCCTCGAGCCCTGAGCCAATCAGATTTGTACCTGTGTCCTAATCTTGCTTGCTTGAACACCTGATTGTTGTAACTTTGTTTTTTGGCCTTTATAAGCCCTGTGTAATCACAACTCGGGGCTCCCTCCTAACCTCCGCTGTGTCGGTGGGTAGGACGAGGCCCGAGTTGCAGCTCGCTTAAATAAAGCCTTGCCTTGCTTTTGCATTTCGAAACGTCTGAGTCTCGGTGGCCTTCTTGGTGGTCATCTTGCGAGTTGGCACAACATTTGGGGTTTCGTCTGGGATCGCCCCAGAGACCCCCAAGACCCCAGACTCCGAAAGTAAGGAAACAGCGCTGTTCATTTGTTCATTTGTCTTGTCCTGTAATTTGTCTGTTTGTCTGTTTTGCTTTTGCTTATTTCTTAAAGGGGTTCTTTAAGGGGTTGTCGAAGCGGACGCGCTTACGTGGCAATCCTGGGGAGACTGGGGGACGCCCCAGACTCTTGAGTCCACTTGGGTCCACTCCTCCTGCACCCTTGCGGGAGGTTGGGCCAACTTAGGTCTGCTCCTGCTGCTTAGCAGGAGGAGGCTTGTGGGCCAATCTAGGAGATCTCCAACTCATAACTTTTCTTGTTCTCAGGCCCGTGTGTTGTATTGTTTGTTTTTTTGTAGCCTTTTGAACTAAACATCTGATCAGAGCTATGGGTAACATTCTATCTTGGGGACCTCCATCTAGCCCCCTAGATTTGACCCTAGCTCATTGGAGGGAGGTCAAGGAGATAGCTCAGACACCTGCAGGGAACTAGTTGACAGGGACACTCCAGCTTGGGTTTGGCCTTAAAATGTTTCAGCTGTGCCCTCCTCTCTGGAGGGTCCCGACCAGTTCTGGCGCCGGCGCCGACAGGGGCAGACTCTGGGCCAGCCCAAGCCACCCGCAGGCGGTGGTCCCCACCGCGCAGCACGGTTGTCTCTGTGTTTATAAGTCTGACAGTCTCTTTTGTGTCAAACCTGCATGAGATGTACAGGCGACAGCTCACAATCAGTGTGAGTGTCCGCAAAAAGAACTCTGGGGGGACCCCCACCCAGCCTTCTTAAGCAGAAAACTATTTGGTGTGCTAAGATGTTTTACTAAGACTAAAAATGTTTTACTAAGACTATCAAGCCCTGGAAAATGAGGCTGGAGAATGCTAAAATCATATATTAAAGGTTTTGTCTTAAAATTTGCGTGTTGCAGGAGTAAGATTGGCAAAAATATCTCTTGCCACTGGAAAATATACGGCCGATGCCTATTTTGCGCGCTTTAAGATCTTTTGAATATGTATGTGTGTGTGCATGTGTGAGTGTGAACATGTTCAAGACTGTTAGTATGATGTAAAATTGAGTGAGTTTAAGTTTAAATTCAAATGGTCATCAAGTTTGGGCATTACCAAATGCTTTAAAGGATTATTGCATTGTTTAAAGAGGAACTATAGTTAAAAAATGTTTAATCAGAGCTAAGTGTCAGAAATTTGGATTTAAAAAGATATATATTAAACTAATGGGAATAGAAGTAAACTCTCATTAACTCTATGTATGGAGGAAGAAATGGAAAAATGGGCCAGTGTTTCTCATTAATATATTGGAAAGCTGAATGGATAAGTATTTCTAATTGTAATTCTTGCATTAAGGAAAAATTGTCATTTGAGTTCAAAGGTCTTCATGCCATGCAGTAACTGGAACTGAAGAAAAAAAAAGAGGCTCTTTTGAAACAAGCAGCCCTTAGGCAAAGGGCGGCACCTCGTTTCAGAATGCCTGTGAGCTTCAGTTTTTCCAATGCAGATAAAAGCTAAAATGTTGGGTTAGTAAAAAGGCTTTGGAAATCAAGAATACATTTCTAGATAAGAAATTTGGAAGTAAAATTGTCCTAAGTGATTATTGTAAAGTGAGAAAAGGAGAATTATGGCTACCAAAATGTTTAATTGCCATTCCAGCTTCTTTGTAGGTTTTTTTTAACAGTTTCCAGCAGGCCTACAGAGAAGCACAGGTGATTCCTACAAGTTTGTCAAGATCTAATACTGCCCATGTAATAAGTTCCAGGTAAGAGCATGCTTAAAAACTACTTCTGTGTGGACCACCTTGTTGCTTTAATTGGAGTAAAGTGGCCTCTTGTAAGACTCACTGATCTGAAATCCGCAGTTCGAAGCCAGCCCGGACAGAGAAAGGTCCCTGTGAGAGACTTATCTCTAATCAGCCAGCAGAGTGCTGGGAACGGAGTTGTATGGAGCTCAAAGTGGTAGGGTGCTAGTCTTGAGCTGGAGAGCTCGGGGACAGTGCTCAGGCCCTGAGTCCAAGTCCAGTGGAAAGTCACTCCTCCTGGGACCAAAGTGATGGAGCATCCAGAGGCAGTAAGCCGCTGCTTGGATGGCAGAGATGGTGTCAGATCCTAGAGTCACTCCTGTTTGGCCTTTCAAAATTTAATCAAAGCTGGGAAGTCCTAGAAAAATAGTTCGTAAGCATGCCTTTCCAATGCCCATGTCTGTCTACTGGGCAGGAACTTGCCAGTCATCTGTGATAGTGGGTAGTAAAGGTAAGTTTGTCAAATGAGAGGATAGTTCAAAATCCCAATCCCCGCATCTACTCAAAGCCCTGACTGACAGTGAGAATTTTAAGCTGATATATCTGTTGAGGAAAGAAAGCTGTAGACCTGAGATTGTGTCCTTATTGAGATCTGTTAAAGGCCTGCTAAGGTCATCAGAGATCAGTTCCCCAGCCCATCAGGAAAAAGCTTTTACAAACTAGAATGTTAAAAGGCACAAATTTGTAAACCTGAAGTCACCTATCTGGGCTTCATACTAAAAGAGGGCAAGCGTTGGCTGTTGGATGCACGTAAAGTGACTGTGCTGAAAATCCATGTGCCTAAGTCAGCCAGACAAGTCAGAGTTCTTGGGAACAGCAGGCTTTTGCCGGCTGTGGATACCTGGGTTTGCTGAGATGGTCAAGCTTCTATATGAAGCCACCAAAAACCTCCCAGAATTTCATTGGACTGAGCAGATGCAAAAAGCCTTTGAGGGGCTGGGAATATGGCCTAGTGGCAAGAGAGCTTGCCTCGTAAACATGAAGCCTTGGGTTCGATTCCCCAGCACCACATATATAGAAAACGGCCAGAAGTGGCGCTGGGGCTCAAGTGGCAGAGTGCTAGCCTTGAGCAAAAAGAGGCCAGGGACAGTGCTCAGGCCCTGAGTTCATGGCCCAGGACTGGCCAAAAAAAAAAAAAAGGCAGATAAAAAAAAAAAAAGCCTTTGAGGCAATCTAGAAAAGCCTTCTGGAAGCCCCTGCCTTAGGCCTACTTGACATGACCATCAGAGGGGGCTACTGATAGCCGAAGGAAAGGCCATTAGAAACAAGCAGGAGATTTTAAGCCTCATCCGGGCCCTATGGGAACCAGCAAAGATTGCCATTATGCACTGTCCGGGTCATCAAAAGGGAGGTGATTCGGTGACTAGAGGGAATAATCTGGCTGACCAGGCAGCTGAGGAAGCAGCCCTTCAGCCCAGAGAAGTATTGACTCTAGTAGACCCAGAGCCACGAGCTTTGCCTCCGGTGCCCCAGTATTCCCAAGAAGACTTGGAGTGGATAAAGAAAATTCCCATGGCCCACAAACCCCTGGACAGAGAAGAAACAATGACTGGTGGAAAACTTGTGAAGGGAAACTTATCTTGCCACAAGGGCTGGGTAAGGGGATCCTTAAGAAAATCCACCGAGCTTCTCACATGGGAACCCGAAGAATGCAGGACTTGCTCCGACACTCCAAAGTGAAAATTAGACAAGGAGATCAACTTATTGAAAATATTGTTAAAAATTGTAAGGCCTGTCAGCTCACCAACGCCCCCAATCAACCAGTTACTAAAGGAGCTCGCCTCCGTGGGGATAGGCCAGGCGTGTACTGGGAAGTAGATTTCACAGAAATTAAACCTGGAAAAATTTGGATACAAATATTTGCTAGTTTTTGTAGACACCTTTTCAGGATGGGTTGAGGCTTATCCAACAAAGCATGAGACCGAGAATGTAGTGGCTAAGAAGATCCTGGAAGAAATCCTACCCAGGTATGGCTTCCCATCCACCACTGGGTCGGACAACGGACCAGCCTTCATCTCAAAAGTAAGTCAGGGAATAGCCGCTGCAGTGGGGATGGATTGGAAATTGCATTGTGCTTATAGACCCCAGAGTTCAGAACAGGTAGAGAGAATGAATCGGACTCTAAAAGAGACCTTAACTAAATTGGCCTTAGAGACTGGCACAGACTGGGTGTCACTCCTTCCTTTGCTCTGCTTAGAGTAAGAAATTCTCCCTATCAGCTTGGCTTTACTCCTTTTCAAATAATGTACGGTACCCCCCCACCCATTATCCCTAGCCATCACACTGAATTGCTTGCTGATTTGGATGATGCTGAATTTTTGTGTAAATTTGATTATTTGCAGCTCGTGCACAAGAATATGTGGCTCCAACTTAAGGCATTATATGATTCTGCTTCTGTCCCTACCCCCCATTTATTCAGACCAGGGAACTGGGTGTTCGTCTGGAGGCATAACCCCAAATCCTTAGAACCACGGTGGAAGGGACCCTACGTAGTGCTACTGACTAAGATAGACGGCATCGCCACGGGTCCATTGCTCCCACGCCAGGCCAGCTGACCCCTTTGCCCTGGATGACGACTACCGTGGTGGAACATGGGAGGTCTCCAAGCACCCGACTCAGCTGCTTCACCTTCACCTCAAGAAAAGAAAGTTAGACTGAATATTGTTATAATTTTCTTTTTGCCTTCTTTCCTTGCTACCCTGGCTAATGTTGACGTTAACCCTCACCAGCCTTTCCAATTATTTTGGCAGCTCACTCCAAAGTCGGGTGACCCCCTTATTTTAGCAACTAAGGAAGCCCCCTTAGGAACCTGGTGGCCAGACTTAGTAGTAGACTTATGTGATCTGGCCACAGGCAACTGGGATGTGCCAGATCACTTGGACCTGAACCTGAATAAGCGACTTCCTGAGTGTGATGAGCAGGAATCCTGTCCAGTTTGATGTGTGCAGTCCCTTGGTAAAGTAGACTAAGGTTATAGGTTCCTGGCTAGGTAAGGTCAATGCCCCTGATTCGGCCTGAGAAGTTACAGAAGATGGATGATCTTCACCCATCAGCCCCCCTTTAAAACCGAGGGACCAGAGTTATTTTCGGATACTACTTTGGACCCTACTGGCCCATGCCTTACCTCTATATCATCCCCTAGACATGCAAGCCATTGAAATGGACAGAATGGAGCCATGATTGGCTCCCAAGGTACCAAAGAGAAAAAGGAGGAAATGAAGTGCCAGACTTTGAAGTCAGGCCCCACTTTACCACACGAACCCCACTTTACCACGTGAACCTGAGATAAGCAGGCCCTGTGAACAAACCCAGGACAAGCTTATTAGGGCCCAGCCGGTCAAGAACTCTAACCGCTGGGAATGCTTAACTCTGACTGCCCCCAGAATGCCTCGAGCCCTGAGCCAATCAGATTTGTACCTGTGTCCTAATCTTGCTTGCTTGAACACCTGATTGTTGTAACTTTGTTTTTTGGCCTTTATAAGCCCTGTGTAATCACAACTCGGGGCTCCCTCCTAACCTCCCTTGTGTCTGTGGGTAGGATGAGGCCCGAGATGCAGCTCGCTTAAATAAAGCCTTGCCTTGCTTTTGCATTTCGGAATGTCTGAGTCTCGGTGGCCTTCTTGGTGGTCGTCTGGCGACCTGGCACAACAGTTTTGTCACGTGACTTTTTCTGCTCTGGCTTAGCGCCTCGGCGCTTCCACCAGGGCTGAGCAAGGCTCCAAAGTGGAAAGCCATGTTCCCTCCATCCATTCTCTTGGGGATGAGCTCTATGCTCTTTGTACCACCCCTTGGTTCTTGGGGAACAGTGGTGTCCCCCGGAAGATTTTGAGGGCAGCTGACATGCCTGTGTGAATGAGATCCAATGGCTGTTGTGTGGGGCAGAATTGAAAAGATACAGACAGGGGCTGGGCACTGGTGGCTCCCACCTGTAATCCTAGGCTACTCTGGAGGCTGAGATCTGAGGATCACAGTTTGAAACCAGCCCAAGCCGGAAAGTCTGTGAGATTCTTATTTCCACTTTATCACCAAAAGCAGTAAGAAGTTGCCTCGTGGCTTAAGAAACAGCTTCGAACAGAGAGCGTAAGCCTTGAACTCAGACCCCGAGTTCAAGTGAAAAGATGGAGGGAGAACCAGGAGCATCTTGGAGCCCCAGGAGGGTTCTTGCTGGGGAGAACTGAGGCAGAACCCCAGGTCTGCGAGGAAGAGAACACTGAGGACAAGGGAGGAGCCCCAGACTTGCTGGGGGTGGGGGTGGGGGGCTGGAGAAGGGCATGCTGGGGGCCAGGGATGCCTGTGGGGGGAGCCGGGCAGGAATGAGAAGCTGCTGAGCAGGGCTGGCTGTGGGGAAGGCCAGACTTCCTGCTGAGGTTCTAGCAGGCCTTGGGCTCCAGGGAGAACAGAGTTGGAGGAAGAGAGGAAGTGCAGAAAGACTTCCTGGTGGGACTTGGGAAAGTCTTTCCAGAAATCCCAGGGTAGGAAGTTAGGATCTGTATCAGGCTGACCCTCCAGGCCACAGGGTGGAGCAACTGAGGGTGGGGTGGGAGGAGTGGGGGAAGGTGGGGTGAGGGGTGGGGTGGGAGAAGGACTCCTGGACCTGAGAACCATCTGCCCTCACCGAGAGTGGGGGTCTAGAATCAGGAAAAACCCATCTGTAGTCCCTTAAAGGGCTAGCCACAGCTTGGCTGAATTTCTGGGAGTCACTGAGGGTTTTCCTAAGCATCAATGAAAGTGATTGTGGTCCACAGTGGCCGGGGGTGGGGGGGGGGGGGTGTTTGTTTTGTGCCCCGTGCTGGGGTTTGTATTCAGGGCTTCCAGCTCTTTCTTATGATGCTCTACCACTTGAGGCACACCTCCATTCTGGGTTTTGTGTGTTTGTTGTTTTCTTTGTTTTCTGGTCAATTGGCCATAAGAGTGTCTTGTATTTGTCTGCCCAGGCTGGCTTTAAACCTTGATCCTCAGGGGCTGGGGATATAGCCTAGTGGCAAGAGTGCCTGCCTCGGATACACGAGGCCCTAGGTTCGATTCCCCAGCACCACATATACAGAAAACGGCCAGAAGCGGCGCTGTGGCTCAAGTGGCAGAGTGCTAGCCTTGAGCGGGAAGAAGCCAGGGACAGTGCTCAGGCCCTGAGTCCAAGGCCCAGGACTGGCCAAAAAAAAAAAAAAATCTTGATCCTCAGACCTCAGCCTCCTGGGCAGCTAGGAATATAGGTGTGAGCCACTCGGGGCCTGACATTGGCAGGGTTTTCTTGTTTGTGGTTTGTTTTAATGTTTGTTTCCAATGCTTTGTTTTCAGCCAGCCACTGGTGGGTCACGCCTGTAATCCTAGCTACTCAGGAGGCTGAGATCTGGGGATCAAGGTTTGAAACCAACCCTAGCAGGAAAGTACAAGAGACTCATCTCCACTTTACCACCAAAAAGCTGGAAGTTGCCAGAAGTGGCGCTGTGGCTCAAGTGGTATAGTGCTAGACTTGAGCAAAAAGAAACCAGGGACAGTGCCCAGGCCCTGAGTTCAAGCCCCAGGACTGGCAAAAAAAAAAAACAACAGAACAATAAAAAGCTGGAAATGGAGGTGGAGGTGTGGTACAAGTGGTAGAGAGTCACCCATGAGGGAAAACACAAAGAGAGAACATCCAGGCCTTGAGTTCAAGTACACACACACCCCACACACACCAACAAAAGAATAAGTGTTTTCCAATCTGCGATTTGCTTTTCAGTACATTCCTGTGAGAGAGTAGTGTTTCCATATTTTATACAGGGAGGAGCAGGCAATGAGGGACGGATGGACGGAAGTCGTGTGGGGTTCTGTAGCTGGACAAGAGCTATGGTCAATCTTGACTGAGTAGTTTGGATCCCGTTGTTTCTAAATTTTCTTTTTTAATCTCTTTTATAGTTATGGGAATTAAGCCCAGAGCTTTGCACAATGAATGTAAGTATTTCTTAACCCACCACTCTAAGCCCTTCCTTTGGGATTGCATCAGAGATAGTGTAGAAAGGATGTGGATTAGAAAAAATGAGGTGGGAAAGAATATTCTGGAATATTTGAGTCCGACTAATACAGGAGTGATGGAAGACATTAGTAATCTGATGTCTGGCCTTATCTCCAAGCTTGAGCCCTTTGTCCCTTTGTGCCTCCTTGACTGGACCTTTTGTTTTTCTGAATATCAAGTCGCCAAGCTCAGGCCTACCTCAGGGCCTTCGTACGTGCTGCTCCCTGCACTTGCAGCTGCAGGCTCCATTCTACTGCTGTGTCATAGCCTCGCTGAAAAATTCCCCGCTGTCTGACGCTGACCCTGCCTTCCTCTCAGATGGTTAGTCCCCTGACCTCCGTCACTCCTGTTCTTTACAGCAGTCGCCCGTGATTTGATCTTCTTCATGTATTTCTTTATTTGCTTTTTGTCTCCTCAGCTCTGCGGATAGCCCTGCAAAGAAGGAACAACGGGCTGTAAGTGGGGACCAAGTGGGGCTGAAGATATGTTGTACATGTCTATGGACTGTGCTTGTGGACAGAGAGAAGGAACTGGCCAGCCTAGGATTAGGACACCTCGCCCTGGGAGAAGTGAGCTGAGTCTTTAGATCCGGAATTTTCTGTGATGTTGAATGTAATGATTACATAAAAAGGTTTTAGGGAGAAGAAATCAAAAGTTGTGTGTGTATGTGTGTGTGCGTACGCACACGCGCGCACGCTCGGGCACCAGTACTGGGGACTTGAACCCAGCGTCCAGGTGCTACCCTTTAGCACTGTTTTATCTATCACTTCAGTCACAGATCCACTTCTGGCTTTTTGGTGGTTTATCGGAGATAAAGAGTCTCACAGATTTCCTTCCCCGGGCTCTGAACCTTGATCCTCTGATCTCAGCTCCCTGATTAGCTAGGATTGTAAGGAAGAGCATCCAGCGCCCATTACACCATTTTGAGCACGTAGCCAGAGTGTGTGGTAAACAGCCCCCAGGACTACAGTGAGGTAAGGGTGACAGTCCTCAGGCGCACAAGCCTTGTATGGGAACCGGGCCTAGCAATGAAGTATCACCAAGGAGCAGTGAAACAAACACTCACTTGCCAAGGCTGGTTCTTGGAGTCAAGGGTGACTTTTCCTGGTGGGACTGAGGGTTTGAACTCAGAGCCTGATGCTTAGTAGGCTAACACTGGGCCTGGGCACTAACCCTGAGCTTTGGTGCTCAAGGCTAGTGCTCTACCACTTCAGTCACAGCTCTACGTCCGGCTTTTTGATGGTTAATTGGAGATAAGAGTTTCAGGTTCTTTTCTGCCCAGGCGGGCTTCGAACTGTGGTTCTCAGATCTCAGCCTCCTGAGTAACTAGGATTACCGGTATGAGCCACCGGTACGGGGCAATCCTCTATCATTTGAGCCACAGTCATAGCCCTTTTTGCGTTAGGTATCTTTTAGGTAGGTAGGGTCTTGAATTTGGCCTGTGGTTGGCCTATGACCAATATTTACCTACTCTAGGCTACCTACTTTTGTTTGATCTACTTGTTTTTGGTGTTGCTGGGATCTGAACTCAGGACCTCATGTTTGTTTGTCTGGGGCTCTACCAAGTGAGCTATACTTCTACCCCAGCTGTTGGCTGATTATTTGGAGATGGAGTCCCATGGACTTTTCTGGTTTGATTTCAAACATTGGTCCTCAGATCTCAACCTTCTGAGTAGCTAGGTTTACAGGTATGAGCCACTGGCTACATGATCACACCTTTTCTTTGTGTGTATATGTGTGTGTGTGTGTGTGTGTGTGCACACGCGCCAGTCCTGGGGCTTGAACTCAGGGCCTGGGCACAGTCCCTGAGCTTCTTTTGCTCAAGGCCAGCACTCTACCACTTGAATTACAGCGCCACTTCTGGCTTTTTCCTGTGTTTGTGGTGCTGGGAAAGTGGTAGAGTGCATACTAGGCAAGCACTCTACCACTAAGCACCAGCCCCACTGAATTTTTTTACTCAAGGCTAGTGTTCTACCACTTGGACTGCAGCTCCACATCTGACTATTTGGTGATTAATTAGGGATAAGAGCCTCATAGTCTTTCCTGCCTAGGCTGGCTTTGAACTGCGATCCTCAAATCTCAGCCTCCTGGGTAGCTAGGATTACAGGCCTGAGTCACCAGTGCCTGGCCTGAAAGTTCCTTTCTGAGAGTGAACTGGGCTAGGTGTTAGTGGCTCATGCCTGTAATCCCAGCTACTCAGAAGGCTGAGATCTAAGGATCAAGGTTTAAAGCCAGCCAGGGCAGGAGAAAGTCTGTGACTCTTATCTCCAATTAATAAGCAAAAAGCTTTAGGGAGAGCTGTGGCTCAAAGAGTAGATATCTCATCTTGAGAAAAACAACAACAACAAAAGCCCAGTAAGTGTGAAACCCTGGTTCAAGCCCCAGTACACACACACACACACACACACACACACACACACACACACAGACTGAGCTGGGAAGAGCACTATGACAGCATGAAGTAGGGAGGGCTCTGCTGTGTAGCCCTAGCACAGAGAGGGACAATGTCCTGGGGGCCCCAGGGTGCTGCTCTTGCTGCCCCCCCCCCCTTATACAGATGAGACTGCTGAGGCTCAGAGACTGGGCCCTCAACAAGCCCTCAGCTGGCAAGTGGGGAGGCTGGGATTCACTGCTGGAGAAACAAGGGCTGCAGCCACACACCCAACCACAGCACGGTTCTGCCTCTTGATGTGGGAAAGAAAGGAAAGATGGTTCAGGTGGTTCAGGCTAAGGGGCGAGGTGGAGGGAGCAGATGCTCTGTGTGTATGTGTGTGTGTGTATGCGTGTGTGTGCACGCGTGCACGTGTGCATGTGTCTACCAGCTGGGGAAATCCTTTCTTTTTTATTTCCTTCCTTCCTTCCTCTTCTCCCTCCCTCCCCTCTTTGTTTGTTTCTTTCTTTTTTTGGTGCCAGTCCTGGGGCTTGAACTCCGGGCCTGAGTAATGTCCCTGAGCTTTTTCATTCAAGGCTGGTGCTCTACTGTTTGCGTCACAGCTCCACTTCCAGCTTTTTGGTGGAGACAAACATCTCACAGGTGGTGTTCCTGCCCAGGGTTGATTTTGAACCAGGATCTTTGGAGCTCAGCTTCGTGAGAAGCTAGGATTACAGGGGTGAGCCACGGTGCCCGGCTCTGGGGAACCTTTTCTGCAGGGGGGAAGGAAGAGGTGGATGCATGGACGTCCAGAGGAGGAAACGGCTTGCTTGTTAGATGGTGTGGGGAAACCTGGACGTGGGCCCAGCGGAAGAGCTGCGGGAGATGAAGGCAGAGCCCGAGGAGGGAGGGCATGAGCAAGCAGGGGAGAGACAGATGGATGAGCAGAGGGAGCCATAGGGGGGTGGGAGGAGGCGGAGGGCACAGAGCTGGTGGGGGCAGTGGCAGGCCTGCTTCAGGACCTGGGCTTCTGCTCTGAGGGAGCTGGGAGTCCTGGGTGGATTTGGAGCAGAGGAAGGACAGGCTATGGCTTGAGGTTTTATGAGGACAGAGGCAGCCAGTGTGACAGGTGGCTGCATGCATACAGCCCTCTCCTTTCCTTTTAGGTCCGAGACTAGGACTCCAACTCCGTACCTGAGGCTTTTGCTCATTGACTAGTGCTCTATCAACAGAGCCACGCCTCAGACCCCCAACACGGCTGGTGAAGGCAGAACAGGGCTCAGGTAGGAGACTTCCACATGCCCAGGGGGCAGATACTTATGGGCTGATCGATCGACCCATGCATTGGTGGCTGATTGAGATGGAACCCAGAGCCTTAGGCATGCTAGGGGAGGGCTCTACCCCTGAGCCACACCCCAACCCCAGGGTGCTGTTCTACTGAGTTCTAACCCACAGCCCCCACTGTTCCTTGGAGGGCCTGCTGTGAAGGGTCAGACTGGGAGCAGCACAGGGTTCCAGCCCCTGGCCTGTTGGCTGTGCTGCTGTGGGGGGCTCCGTCCTAGCCTTGGGGGGGCAGCAGTGTCCCTGAACTCGACCCACTCAGTGCCAAGAGCAGCCTCTCCTTTCCTGGATGTGGACAGACACTGCCAGTGTCTGTTTAGGAAAAAAAAAATTTTTTTTTAAAGCATTTTCCAGAGTTCCTAAATTTTCCTCTTGTTTTTTGTTTGTTTGTTTGATCCCAGTGCCCCTCGTTCCATCTTCCCTCTCTCCTCTCCAGGGCCGTGGCCATCTGCCTACAGGGGCACAGCTGGTCCATCCACCCCTTGCCCTTTGCCCCTCCTGCCATTTGCCTAATGCAGTACTTCTTACGGAGAAGTCAAGCAGCACGCATGCGTGCACGTTTACCCGCCCCCCCCCCCTTCCCTAGGGTAGACATCTTCTCCTAGGGAGGGACCAGGCCTATCATCTGCCTCATGGTGGCTGTAACACCCTTCATTCAGTCAGCTCCCTACTCGACGGAGAGCTTATCTGTCCCTGTGCCCCAAATAGGCCTCCAGTCTAGTTGACCCAAAAGGAGCCAAACCCAGTAAGGTATTTTTTGACCAGTGCCCAGCTTTGCTTCAATCTCACGCCCCTGCCTGACGGCGGGAAGGCCTGCGGCTCACAGAGACAGATAAGTCCAGCTGCAGACGGATCGCAAGCTATCGGTGGTGCAGGCTGCACAAGCCACTCTGGCAGCCGCTCCTTGGCCCCAAGCCAGTGCTTGCAGAGCCGATTCCGGGAGGGCAGGACACGGCTGGCTCCCGGGGAAAGGAGCTGGGCCAGCCCTTCCTCCCCCTGCAGGCCGGCCTGGTTGCTGGGACGCTGCCTGGCTTCCCACAGCCTGATTGTGGCCCTGTGCATTCTCTCCATCCCTTTGGAGTATCAAGAGAGACACGTTTTAATCTATGTTTATTAGCCCATGGCTTGTTCCTATCACCAAGGAAAGCTACTTGTTTAGGCTTGTGCCTGCTTTGCTGCCCAGAGGCTAGTGGTTAGCTGGTTTTCGTTTGTTTTTGCTTCCCCCTTTCTCCTTCATTTAATTCATATTCTCACTCTAGCACAATGGCCACTTGGGGGTCAGGTGGTTCCTTCTTGTGTGGGGACATCCTGGGCACTGCAGGATGGTTTAACAGCACCCCTGTTCTTCTACCCACTCAATGCCAGGAGTTATCTGGGCCAATTCAGGTCTTAAACTTTGCCACAGGTCCCCTGAATCTTGAATGAAAATGCCCTGGGCTGAGAACCACTGATTTCAAGAATACGGGGGCTTCTTTCAGAGATGGCTGTGTCCTTGTCCTCTCCCAGAGGCTTGTGGGAGAGAGCTGCTGGGGGGGGGGGAGGGGTAGAGTCTCCATCAGTGAGGAAGGGCTGGGGAGTCCTATCTGCCTCCCAGTTCCAGTGTTCAGTAGTTGGCCCGCTTCTGGTGTCTGGGCCCCCTAAACTAACAAAGGAAGCATGGGTCAGTCTGGCTGTCCTCGTTTGGAGGATCTTGCCTCTCCTGTGTTTGTTGTGTTTGGTTTAGCTTTGTGTTTGAGTCTTTCTTTAGAAGCAGGGAAGGTTCAGGCTTTAGAAATATCCCCAGAGAAAGACTCTGAACTGGGTGGGAAATCTGATCTCTCATTTGCCAGCTGGGTGACCTCGGGCAGATCCCTTCACCTCTCTGGGCCCCGAACTTCTAGGCTATGGCCAGCACTGATTCAGAAGCTGCACAGTTTTTGCTTTAGGAAGAGCTCCGCAGTGGATCTCTCAGTTGAGGCCTACAACATCTGGTTTTCTGTCTTTCTAGCCTATCAGTCATATTCCATGAAGCCCTGGCCTGACCTACCCCCAGGCTTCCTCTTCAATCTGCGTC
Organism: Perognathus longimembris pacificus; assembly: GCF_023159225.1. Lineage (NCBI taxonomy): Eukaryota > Metazoa > Chordata > Mammalia > Rodentia > Heteromyidae > Perognathus > Perognathus longimembris. The sequence goes on along the minus strand of NC_063166.1, from coordinate 77,638,087 downwards.
CTTCCCATGATTCCATCTGCCGCCATACCTTTGTCTCGGTCCCTAGATGAGTGGTGTTTTCCAGATAACCTCAGACCTACCCAAATGCCAGCGGTATTCCTCACCCTGGGCTGATCTGCCAGAATGAGCTGGCAGCTTCCTGCTCTTTGCCCCAGAGAACATTTCAAGTGATCAGAAAGACAGGGAGGGAGGGGGAGGGGGGAGGGAAGGAGGGAGGGGAGTATGCTGCAACTGCTTATGCAACAAGCTTTAATCCCCGGGTAAAATCCACCACGCGTCTGTCCCCGCGGTGTGTTCCATTTCCTCATTAGGTTATGGAGTTAGGTGCGCCGAGATTTGCCATCAACCCCACAGGCCTATTTGTTCTTCCCAGAGCCACACCTCACAAACCAGCAGGGTTCCATATGGGAGGCGGTAGAGACGCTGTCCTCACTGCTAGGAGACCGACCAGCCCCTGACTAGCTCAGGCCTCCACCTCGGGGACTCGTTTTTGGTCCCAGTACAGCTTTCCACCTCTGGGAAGAGCCAGCCACTCCCTTCGTTGTCTTTATCTGGCCTCGTGGCCTGGGCTGCCTAAAGCGACAACAAAGACCTTTCCCTTTGCAACAGCCCCGGCCCTGCCCTGCAGCGTGGTTAGTGTGTTTAGAGTCTCTGTTCCAACTCTGAGCCTGTTTGATGTGAGATTTCCAGCCAGGGAGAATTTACAGACCCGTGGTGGTGGGCATCTGTTGTCCTGGCTGTGTGGGGGAGGGCCGAGAGAGAGGGCGACCAGCAATTGTTTTCTTTTTGTGGACGCGGTGGGGGACCAGACACCCTACGGGTCCTAATTCCAGGGGGGAGGGAGAGGGGACACTTTATTGCTCCCTAGTTTAACCTCCTGGCCTAAGCCTGGAACTCAAGAACTTCCTCAGCCCCTAAAGAAAGGTGTTTATTTAGCTTCCGTTGCTCGGGCTTGCTGTTTTCTTTTTCTTTCTTAAAAAAAACACACACACACAAAAAAACTCTTGCTAATTAAAATAGTAATGTGTGTGTGGTGGGGGGGGGGAAGGTAGCAGAAACAGCAAGCTAGGATCTTTTTCGCTTTGCCTTTTCTACAAAGGCAGCTTTAGGAAGAAATAGACATTAGTCTCCCACTACTACTGAGTCGGGTAGAATTATAAGCAGCTCAAAAAAACTAGTTAATATTTTACTGGGGAGCAATGCCAGAGATGGAAGGAGGGGGTGGGAAGGGGGGGGGGAGAGGCAAGTATAGCTGTGTGTGAAATCGCAGCTCCAATCTGCCTTAGGGGATGAGAAGCTGCTCTCTGTGGAAATAAATCGAAGCCAGAACCCTTGGGGAGCTCATGGGACTTGCCTGCCCACTGAGGGCCCAGCTCCCCAGAAACAGACATACAGAGCCGATTGTGGCAGGAAGGGCTAACCTGCGGGTGTGTAGGCCTGACTATAATGGGGGTTCTTGTTTACCAGCCGGGTTTGACTTCTTTCTCTCTCCCTCTGGATTTAAATGGCTTCTCAGACAGAGAGGCACTGCCTGTGTGTGCCCTGGATTCAGAAGGTACACGCCTCCTTGGGAAGAGACAGCAGCTCTCTCTCTCGCTCTCTCTCCCCCTTTCTCTCTCTCTCTCTGCATCTGCTGGGAGAGCTGCAGTTGGTATTTTTCCACAGGCCTTTTCTGCCATCTCAGGGCCTAGTTTTTCCCAGCCAGGCCCGGGAGTCTGAGAGAGGGTTAACAGGCAGGAAGCTGAAGGCATCACAGACTAATACGGAAGTCAGATTTTTTGTTTAACTGACAGGTTTAGCAGGCCTGGGCCGTGGGGGAAGGGGCGGGAGGGGAAGGGACGTTTCTAGATGAAGGCCTGTGGCCTGCTAGGAACACATTTGGCTTTTCTTAGGGTAAGCTCAGAGATTGTGTGTGTGTGTGTGTGTGCACATGGGTGTGCTTTGGCATCCTGGCAGAGAGGCAGAACCCATTTTGATTTTCCTTTGAGCACCGAGGGAGGGGAGAAGGAGGGCAAACGGCACTCTGGCCTGCTTTTTCCAGGAGGCCTTTTGACAATGACTAGGCAGACTTGACCACTCTTCCTCTCCTCCCCCACTGCGGCCTGCTCAGCCCTGGGAAGCCAGGCCACCCCTTGCTGCTTTCTTGGGGGGGGGGGGTCCCCTCCACCTGGGCTGTCTGCTTTCCCCCAGCTCCACAAAGGCCTGCCTCTAGCCCCTCTCCTCCAGCCTCTTGGGCTGTAATGCCTGGGAGTCCCTACCCCTCACCTAGATCTGCCCCCTTGGAAGCCCACTCTCCCGGATGATCCAAGAAAGAGGCCAGCCTTTCTCTTTCCAGGAGGGCCGCTGCCGTGGGGGGCAGAGGAGGCCGTGGGGGCCCTTCCAGCCACCCCAAAAGCTCCCTTCCCCCGTGCATCCGGGCCTGCAACTTCACAGGAACAGGTCAGGCGGGCCGCACTGGCTTGCCAGAGCCAGGATATCTAGGCAGAGTGTGGGTGCAGTGCGTGCGGGGGCCCCTTTCCCAGGTTTTTCTTGCTGCAGAAGGCCTAGCTTAGCCTGTCTTTTTCTATGCACAGGATGGCTCTTGCTCACCGAGCCTTACAAAGATAATCGCTCAGGAAGTGTTTCAGCCAATCCGGAGCGGCTTTACACTCCGATTTGCCGGGTCAGCCAATCGGGGATGAGCTCTTATTAGGCGGCCAGATCATCAGCCGAAGTGCCAAACCCTTTTTCTGTGAGAACTGGGAGCCTGTCCTCCATGTTTTATAAGTATTGACATTACACAGTGTTAGCAATGCATCCACAGAGGTAAGCTCGGCTTTTTAACCATCTTTTCCCCCCTCCCTCTGAGACATCGAGTTGTGGGCTAGCAGTGTGATTTCTCTGTGGCTGGCCGTGCCACACATTCACCCACAGAGCACTTAGTTAGGTTAACTTGGAACTGCTTAGAGAGAGAGAGAGAGAGAGAGAGAGAGAGAGAAAATTTTTTTTTTGGCTTTCTTGGTCACATGGCTAAAGTAGCCATTAGCCATAGTTTGATTCTGATTCTACAAACTAGTCAGGGCCTGGTACACCTTTTTCTCTGCCACCAGGATATGGTGTTTCTGGAATAATTTGAAGCTAGATCCTGGTATGCCAAAAGAGAAGCTATTTTTTTTCTTCTTTTTTTTTTTGTTTCCTCCCCCCCCTTCCTGTCTGTTTCTCTCTGTCCCTCTCTCTCTCCCTCTCTCTCTCTCCTCTCTCTCAGCAGTTTTTCCCCTGCACCATTGTTTTCTCCTGTGTCACATGCCTGCTGGGGGAGGAAATGGAAGGTAAGCAAGCAAGCTCCTTCAAGGAGCCCTCCTGGTAGAGAGCAGGGCAGGCAAGTTTGGGTCTCCCAAAGAGGTTCTGGGAAGGCTGGACAAAGTTCTAACCAGAGAGGCCGTGTGTGTTTGGAATGGAACCCAGCCCCTCAGCAGAGCTGAAGGAGCCAGGCTGGCTCCTGGGCCTAGGTGGGGGGTGGTGCGTGGTCATGTCTTTCTCTTCCTCCTCTGCTCAGCTTCGCACTTGCAACTACATTGTTTAGCCCTTTTTTTCCCCTGACTTAGCTTCATACAGAGGGTTCTGCAAATCAAGCCTACAGCCAGCAAGTGTTTCTCAAAGTGTTTTCTAGAAGCTGGAGGGAGCTTTTGGAATAGGGATGAGGATTGGGGCTGAGAGAGGTTGGTGTGCGTGGGGAATGATCTTGGACAAGATCCTGCCCCCCTTCTCCCCCCCTTCCCCCCCCAAAAAAGCTGAGAGGATTGAATAGCTAAGCTTTCTACTGCTGCATGGATTTCAGTGAACTAATGATGTATCTTTTACTCTTTATTTTCATTTTCTTTTTTAAAAAAATAGACATTGTCTCCTTTGCCCTGCTGTGTGGTAGCCTGCAGGGAAAGTAAAATCATGCCTGAGGCTCATGACAGCTTTCCCTATACAGTTGTTGGGTTGTGTTGTTGTGGTAGTGTGTTTTAAAAATGCCATGTAACTGTTTAAAAAAAAATTTCCTTTTTTGATCAAGTCCCAAATCTGCCAGCCTGTTCTCTCTTCCTAACTGGAAAAATGAGATGGTTGCTTGAACATTTGTTGGGTAAGTAAAGCAATCCATTTCCTCTGACCATGTAGCCAGAGTTTTGTGTACATTTGGGGTCTGTCATAGGGGGGAGTCTGGGTTATAGCCGTGGGGGGGGGGGTGGACAGGAACAAAAATAAGGGCTTTTAAAGAGTCGTTTGAGTTGAAGTGACTGAATCTACTGTTTTTCTGATACCTGCAGATTTCACTTCCTGTTTCCCTGAGCCAGGGGGAAATATGCTGTTCACTGTGACCTTGAGTTGGGTTTGTGTGGATCTTAGAACTCTGGGCCGTTGATCTGCTTGTGGAAATGAATGAAGCTAGCTTACTTTTTCCAGTGTTGTCCTAGGAACTTGGGGGTGGGGTGGGTAGAGGGCAGCAGCTGGGGGTGGCCTGTGTGTGGGGCTGGGGTATCAGGCTTTTATGTAAGTTTTAGGCTATCTGTAGAGAGTGCAGAATCCCATCTCAAATCCAAACAGAGCCACCAAACTTCTGCTTGGTTTGGGAGTGACTGACCCTCAGAAGCAGCCATGTTTCTGCACCCTGCCCCTGCCATTCATTCTCCGCATACTGGCCTTACTTTTAAGGCTTTAATTCTCACTTTTCATCCCTCTCCCTCCCTCCCCAACCTCTTGAATGCTGTGGTTAGACTTTTTTTTTAAAGTGGAAAAAAGCAGACTTTCTTCTTCTCTAGGACTTCCCTGGAAGTTCTCTACCTGAATTTGTAGCTTGGAGACCAAGGTCACTAACTGTTAGGAATATATTCAGTTGCTGTGGCATTGAAACTTTATGGAGTCAGATAGGTATATTTTTTTCCTGTTGGATTACTACCCAGCAATTCAACTTTTGACACCGATTGGCCAAAGGCTCATTTAATACGGAGAAATGCACCAAACCAGAAGCTGGGATGGCTGTGTCAGGTGGGCTACTATCAGTACCACACACAACTTCACACATTTTGTAGTTCTCTTTGTTCTCCTCTTGCTGTAATGGAAATTACACATTGAGGTTCTGGGAGCTGCCTCTGGAGCAGTATCTGATCACTAGACTCAGGGTTTGAGGCCTTCAGCGTTTGCATAATTCTGTGTTTGCGAAGGGCAAAGCATTGTCCTCTAAGAGCTTGCATTAAAATGGCTACCCACAGATTTGGGAAGCGAGAAATGTGGAACTCCAGGACCCAGCTCTGCAGAGAGCTGGCTACTTTTTTCTTCTGATACTGTGACACCCCCCCCCCCCCAAACTCCTAACACATACAGGCTGGTTAAAAAGTTAATTGCTTTCCAAATAGAAGTCTTCCCCAGTTACTGAAGGGGAAGAGAAATACATTGTACGTAGCAGGAGTCTTTAGGGCAGAGAGCAGCCTGCTGGTAGGAGCTCCTCTCTGCTCATCTTGAAGGAAGAAGCACTTGGAGAGAAGGTTAAAGATGGAGAATTTTGCAGTGGCTGCCCTGAGAACAGATCTTCTGGAAATTTCGACCCTATTTGTTCCTTTTGGAGAAAACAGGTTACCAAGCCCTTAGGGCCCTCTCCCTCCCCTCCCCCCTGCATTCCATCCCCGGCCCCTTCCCTCCCCCTTCTCTTTCTCTGGGAGGTGGAGTCCAGTGGCCTGATTGCCACATTTGTAAATTGCAGAGGAACTGAATGGTGGTTCTCCTCTCTTTTCCTTCTGCCTCGCCAGCCCTTGAAGTGCAGGCAGACACTGGAGCTTGGAGGACTCGTGCCCCCCCCTTTTCTGGAACACCCCCCCCTTTCTGCCCTCCCGTGGGGGAGGGGAGGAGCGTCTGCTTTTATGAGTGCCAGAAACTGGTCAGTGGGCACTCTGTAACTGGGAAGTAATGACGTATAATCACTCTGTAAACTTTCTTCCGAGTTTTTCTAATTAATTGCTGGGCCCACTGGAGCCGAGTCCAGTTACTTTTATAATTGATAGTCTGAAGATTTAAGTCAGAAAGGGAGACTTGCCCTCACCGCCCCCCCCCTTATAATTTAGGGATGAAAACAATAGCCCCCCTCCTTTTTTTCCTAGCAACCCTTTTTCTTTTCAATAAACCTTCCCCTTTCCCTTCCCCCTGGAGAGCCAATGGGGGGAAACAGCATTGGGTCTTAAAGAAGGAGGGGGGGGGGCTTGTGAGGCCTTTTTTTTTTTTTTTTTAAGGAAGGCTTGGTGACAGTCACCTACAGCCCCTGAAAGCAAACGGAGGGGGTTATGGGACGTGTCCCCCACTTCCCATTCCTGTGGCAGAAGCCACACACGTTTATCAGCCTTCGATCTGCTTTGCCTGGGGGTTGACCCCGAAAGACAGATGCATTCCAGGGGCCCTAGCAAAGATAGATACATTCCAGGGGCCCTAGCCGCCTGGGGCCAGATGTAAACAGCAGGGAGAGTCCTAGGGTTGGCCTTAAAATGCAAAACCCCAAGGAGGATTCACCCTTGGCCTGGGGTTGCTGGGATCCGGTGCCCTGCCCCCACCGGGTTCTGCTCTCCTTACCGACAAACAAGCCCCTGTGGCCTGGCCAGGCCAGCTGAGCCAGACGGGCTGGCCCTGTCACCATCACCAACCTACCGGCCGGCGCTGAGCCAGCCACCGGCCTCTCCGGGCTCGGCCTTGGGCCCTGTGCCCTTCTTTCTCCCCCTGGAGCTGCAAAGCTGTCACCTTGAAACTCCCCCAGCTCCCAGCAGCAGGGGAATTGTGAGGCCAGCTCTCTGAGACCTTACCATAGGTGACACGGGCCAGTAGGAGGCTAGGGGCTCAGCCTCTGAGGGCGGGCTTTTGCAGAACCCATTGTTAATTCTCAGGACTCTGTTGGGGGTGGACAAAAATCTAATTTGTGAGTATTCTTTTCGGTGCCTAGGAGAAGGGACAGATGGCCTCGGCGTTTCTCCTCTGCAGCCACGGGTTGCCTTTCCTCGGTGCTGCTGACTGGCTTAAGAGTGGCTGCTGGATGGGGTGACTGTTTTCAAGGCTTTTTATTCTGCCTTTGGCCTCAGACTGAGGCAGCAGCCCTCTTGGCGTGGTTGGCAAGCACTTCACCGTGTACCTGTGTGGTGGGATGTCCACACTGGCTTCGCATGGTTTGGGAAGGGGGAATGGCTTCCTCTCCAGAGCCCTTCCTTTCCCTAGCCTGCTCCCCTGGAACACTGTGTGTGTGTGTGTGTCTGTGTGTGTGTGTGTGTGTGTGTGTCTGTGTGTGTACAGGCACCTGTCTGTTTGCATGGAATACTGCTACAGGGCTGCCTAATTCCTAACCTGGCACCCACTCATCGGAAGGAAAGGGGGGGACCCATCCAGGAGCCTCTTGTTGAGGCTCTGGGATCTAAGAGACAAGGGAGGCTTTTCCTTAGAACCTGTGACTTCACAAACTCCCTGTCATTGCAGATTCCCCCCCCCCCCTTTTTTTTTTAAAGCTTCTAAGGATGGGTTGTGGTGTCCTCTGGTGAAGTGATATTTAGGAAGGTGGCTTTGAAAGTTGCAGGGCCGCTGCTTGAACAGAAGCTGAGCTATTGAACAAGCTGCTACCATTTTAGCTTCAATGCAGGAATGAGACAGTGGTGCCAGACGCCATTTTAAGAATCCTGCATAAATAGCTTAGCCACCGAAGACTGCCTGGGGTAGGTGAGTGCTGTCTCAGGCTGGCTCTGCCAGCCATCCCCTCCCCCACGTCTGAGGACAATTAATTGCAGATTGAGAGAAGCATGGGTTTTTATTTTGATGGTCACTATTTTGTGATCTAGAAGAGGAAGATGTTCCTACCTTGGGGATGAACTATTTCTTACAGCCTGGACCATTTTGGTATTTTGGATGAAAGTTAAAAAGAGCAGGAAAAGTCTTTTTGAATTCTGCATGCTTCCTGAATTACTGTAATAATTTTCTGAGCAGCAATGAGCAGCAATCTCCTGTGCATGCATGCATGCTGGTTATGTATTTTAGATGGGTTAGAGATTCTTGGTTAAAAGTCACAGAGTGAGAGCACTTGGGGAAAAAGAAATATCTGAGTATTGTGTATCCAGGCTTAAAAAAAAAAATCCTGTCCAAACTAGATGCTTTCTGTCTTTTTGGAAGTATTGAGGGGATGAGATTCAGAGCCCTCAGAATTAATAATCAGAAGGCTTAAGGCATCTTTGGAGGTGGTGCTTAGCTCATCTACAACTTTTAATTGCTTCCCCCCCCAGTGCTGGAGGTTTAAGAAGTAAAGCCCAGGCTTTCTTGCTCAGGCACTGGGAAGAAATCTGTTCTTTTCTGGGGAGGGAAGAGGGTGGTCTTGGTTATGTTCGCAGGTGCTGTTGTTTCTCCTTTGAATTGCCTGAAAATTTGTCAGTTTTGTGAAATCCCCAGGCAAGTAAATGGATGGTAGAGATGGTGGTGGTGGTGGTGGTGGTGGTGGTTTACAGTGTGTGATAACTAGTTGACTGACGGGGGCTTTCCTTTTGGGATGAGAGGTTGCTGTTTGGTTTTCAGCTAATTTCATCCCTTCCTTTAGTGGGGTCTGTAGTCTAACTCTTAACAGACCTTAAGGAAAGCAGTTTGAAACCAGGAGTTGTCCCTTTGTTTTTGGTGTAAATGATCTGGGTTGATGGAGGCTACCATACATACATATATGTATGTGTATGTGTGTATATGAGAGAAAATGAGCTGTGCATTTTTTCTAAGTCTTGAATGTGTTTATGGCAGAAGTTCAAAGTATTTGCTCCAGATGCGGCTGCCTTTTCTTTGAAAAAAAAAAAAAAGACTTTTTAAAATTCTTTTTCCAAATGTCTCAGTAGCTCTTAAATTGACCAAGATCTGTAGGCCTATTCAGACAGGTATAAAATCTTTTCTCACCAGTACTTTTGATGGAATATTCAGTCACCCCCCCATAACAGAATGGCACTTAACATTAAACAACAACAACAAAAAAAGCCACCTTAGATCAGTGGTGTAGAAAAAGGAAGTCCCTTTAGATGTGGCTATACCAAATGACTCATTTTGCATTTTCAGCTTTGATTTTGTACATGAAAACCTACCCCTCCCCATCCTGTTAATGCTTAGGCTGCAATTTTTTTTAGTCAAACAAGTTGTGTGTGTGTACGTGGGTGCACACACTGCACGTGTGTGTGCATGTCAATTCCTAGGTTCCTTTGGAAAAGAATGGCTTGCTAGTAGTATTGGGGGGTGGGTGGGAGAGATACTTTTCTGAAATTGCTGTGCTTGAAATCCTAGGACCTAGGAGGTGGTGATGTTGCTCAATTAGGTGATTATGGTGCCTACTTGGAAAGATAAAAACTAAAAACACCTTAACCCCCCCCCCCCCCCCCCGCCTCTGCTGCAGAATAGAGTATCTGAAACCCAGTAGCATGCAGGTACCCCATTCCTAGTTTGCATTTTTTCACCTCTCAGCAGCTTTCCTGCCTGAAGTATTGAGCTCTGTAGGCTGTCACTAGCTTTGTTCTCATTGCATGCATCTGTCCCTGGTGCCCCTATACACCTTGAAATATTTGCAGCCCAGGCCCCCCCCCCCAAATCCAATTGGGATTTTTTTTTTGGTGGAGGACGTGGGCTGTGTTCTTTTATTTAGCCTTGTATGTACAGTTGGAGCACCTACTTGCTTTTCCTCATCACTCAGAATATGAGAATGGTTTCAAGAAGTTGAGCATTTCACCTGTTCCTGCTAGGCAAGGGAACAGAAGTATGGCTGGGAAAAAGCCCCAGGTTGCTATGTTTTCGTCTGATAGCGACCATTCTACCCATCTCTGAGTGCTATGCAAAGCTTTGAAAAATACAACTGGTTTCTAATCACCCCAAGCAAGAATGCCATCACCAGGGTCCAGTTAGATGTCTGTGTGCTCCAGGCAGAATGTGTTTGAAGTTGGAGTGGGGAGTAATTGCTGTCTTCTGTTAAGCCATTTTGTGACAAGTCAGTTGTTTTTCACATCTGTGTCATGGGTCACCCTACTCATGTTGGGTAAATGAAACTGTTAATGGGGTCCAATAGCAGAGTGTTTCAGGTGTTAATATTCTGATTTAAACCCAAACTACCCTTCTTCCTTTCTTTTTTTTCTCTACCGGGACTAGGTAAGTCAGAGGACTCCATGCTCCTGTAATTGAATTCTGAGCGACATAATCTTTTCCTTCCTATCTAGCTCCCATCCTGAATTCTCTCCTCCCTGCAGACCTGGGATTCTCCTAAGCTGGTCTCCATCTTGCAGTGGGGTTTCAGTCCTGAGGCTGCCTTTTCCGAGTCGTCTCTTTGCCTTGTCGCGGGCCCAGACCACGGAACACAGACAGGACATTGTTCTCCAGCCTTCTCCCTGTCCTGCCTCTCAGTCTTCCAAATGGAAAATTCCAGCCATATCAATTGGTGATCATCTCTTTCTTCTTCTTGCGGAACTTTGGGCGGTGGGAAGTGAATCTGGAGTGATGATGGTTCAGGTTCCTACCACGGCCGTGTCAGCCTCATTGTGTAGAACATTCTAGTGCATCAAACAAATCACACCTATGGAAAGAAAGCACAAGGGGCACTTCTCTTGGCCTGCTACGGCTGTGTCAGTGGAGAGCAAGATCTGAAATAGCCTGCTCTCTCTGTTCAACCTGAGTTCCAGCAGACCGAGAGAAAGAACGAGGGGGGGGGGTCTGGATGACAGACCTTCCCAGTGTAGCAGGCTGTTCCCCATTCCCCTTTTCCATCCTATCCCAGCCTTCCACTCCCAGCCTGGGTCTTTTAAATAATGCTTCCTCATTCCACTTTTGTGGTGAGGGGTAATTAGTCTTAGTTCAAAGGGGGAACCGAGCCTGCTATCCAGGGAGGGAAGGGGGGGGGGGCAAGTGGGCATCCCCTTCTTAATTCCTGGTAGTTTGGATTGTTTTGAGATGAGCTCTTTTGCTAATATTGGGGCCATATTTTTCTACTTTGTAACTTAACCTGTATCTTAATTCATGTTCCTGCCTCTTTAGGGAGGTGTAAGATTTGGGGGAGGGGGGCGTTGGAGGTCTGGGAAATACTGTTTGCTTTGCAAAACTCTGGGTGCCCTGGGAAAAGCTCCTAACCTGCCCGTCTTTGGAGCCAGGTGTTAGCTAGGAGAAACTTGTTTATTTGACTTGTTTCTCTCAGGGCCCAAAGGAGGGGGTGAATTGTAATTGTGTATCTAAAAAGCTAGGCTCCTTTTTTTTTTGCACCCCCCTCCCCAATAGCATGACAATTGAAATGGTAATTGGATTAAAAAAAAAAAAAGGCATAGACCCACTTAGTCTTTCCTGAGGTCCTTTATGGAGTCAAGCCTTGTGGAAGCCAGGAGTCTTCCTTTGCCCTCTCCTAAATAACATTGGGGGTTGTCTTAAAGGAGGTGGGCTTGTGGTTGTAACCCCATGTTAGCTGGCACTGTGGGGCCGGTTCCCAGCCTATCCTAAACATCAACGTTTTCTCTTCCAGCTTGGCCGAGGAGGAAATAAAAACAGAACCGGAGGTGGTGGTGGAAGGCATGGATGTCTCCACGCGATCTAAAGGTGAGGAGTGGGACCAGCTGCGGGTGTCCTTTTGTTGTTGTGTCTCTGCGTGACGCGTTGGCTGCGTTGGTGGTTGTAGATAGTTTAATAGATGAACCTCATTTCTGCAGAGGGCTTTTGTATTTTTTTGTTCCTCTTTCCCTGGCTTGTCTGTGCAGGAGTTCGGGCTTGTTGGGAATTGCCCCTGACAGTAAATTTTCCTAGTGTGTCCAGCCGGCCACCGCCTCCCCAGTGATTCCTTTAGGAATTACAATGCAAATGCAGTTCTTTCTGGAAGGCGCTGGAGTCCACAGCTGCTGTTGGCTTCCTGATTTTAATCTGGATGTATCAGAGGCTGGATGAAAAAGGGTCAGAGAGAAAGGGTGTGTGGGCTTTCTGAAGTTTAGGGGCAGCCTTTGCTTTTAGGGCAAAATGTAACAAGTGTAGTAGCATATCTGGGTTTGCTCAGAGTCCACAGGCCCCTCCCCCCCCCCCCCCCCCCCCCCGCCTTTGGCTGAGGGGTGAGAGACTCCTGGGCCTTCTTTCCACAAGGGAACATTGAACTGTGCTGTAGCAGAGAGCTACTGCACTGCACGCATGCTTTCCTATCTTTGTGCTTTTGAGTGGAAAATGTTCATCTCCAGACTTAGTGGAGTGGTGGGGCCTGGGTGGATGGTTACAGATCTTTCTAGAAGGAAGGTCTCCTCTGGCCACTGATAAAAGAACGTGACTTCTGAAAGGCCGCTATCTGCAGAGTGATCCCAAAATGATCCTTTGAGGATGAGCCTGAAAATCCTCACATTGACATTTTTTTGCTGTTCTGGGCTTTGAACTCAGGGCCTGGATGCTGTCCCTGAGCTTTTCTGTTCAAGGCTGACACTTAACACTTGAGCCACAGCTCTGCTTCTGGCTTTGGGTGATTCATTGGAGGTAAGAGTCACATGGACTTCCCTGCCTCAGCCGTGCTGTCTCCCCTCCCCCTGGGCACAGCTGTCACGGGTCATGGGGGAGCTAGCCCAGGGACCTGGAGCCCCGAGGGACCAAGAGCCACAGCCCCCCCCCCCCCCCATGTTGTGCTCAGGGTGGAAGAGTGGGTGGTGAGGTGACCTGGGATAGAGGGCCATCCCAGAAGGGCGGGGGCTTCCTCCTGCCCCCTCCAGTTGCTTTCTGTCTCTGCCCCGTCCTCCTCATCGGTGAGACTCAGGGGTGGAGGGCTTGGATTCACTCTGTGTAGGTTTCCTTACGAAAGCGATGCTTCCAGAGTTTCCAGAGGCTGGATGAGGGAGCTCAGCTCACATGGCCTTGTTGAGTCACCTCTGGGGTGGAGGGGCGTTGATGAAGATGCCGAGGCTCCAGTGGTCTGGTGGTGGTGGTGGGGAGGGGGTGGGTCTGAATGGAGGCCGCTTCCAAGGAAGAGCCTCCTTCCTGCCCTCCCCACACGGAGATGGCTGGGGACTGTCATGCAGGCTGATGCTGCCTGCTGCCTGCTCATCTGCTTGTGAGCCGCTCTTCACTGCAGTTCTCTGCAGTGTGGAGACCTGTGCACACACACACACACACACACACACACACACACGCACGCGTTCATGCTTGTGCATGTGTGTGCGTGCATATTGGTACTCAGGCTTGACTGTAGGGCCTGGGCACTGTCCTGGAGTTTTTTTTTTACTTGAGCCATAGCTCCACTTCTGGCTTTTTGCCAGTTAATTGGAGATGAGAGTCTCCTGGACTTTGCTGCTGGGGCTGGCTTTGAACTGCAGCTAGGATTACCGGCGGGAGCCCCATGGGGAATGGGGGAGGGGTGCCTGCCTTGTCATTACGGGGCATTCTCGCTGCTGTGCAGAGTGTGGCCACTAGGTGACCATTCATTGTTCCTCCCCCCCCCCCCCCCCCCCGTCCCTGTCCCCGTCCCCTTCTCTCCACTCCTGCCCCCCCCCCCCCCACTGCCAGGACCTTCTCTCAAAACACATATCCTTTCCCTTCCGTGTCCCGCCCTGTCTCCCCATCACCCCTCCCTTTCTGCGCTCCTTGTGCCATTTCTTCCCAGCTCCACCTCTCAGCAGTTTTCTGTTCCTTTCTTGGAGCCCACGTGTCCTTTGCCTGGAATATGTGGTGTCCTGTGCCTCATTGTGCAGGGCCATCGTACCCGCTGTCACTCACAGGGCCTTCGGGGGCCTCCTCAGTCCGAAGGAGTCATTCTGCCATTTTTTGTTACTTTTTTTTGGCCTGGGCTCTGTCTCTGAGCTCCTTTTTTGCTCAAAGCTAGTTCTCTACCACTGGAGCCACAGTGCTACTTCCAGCTTTTTTTCTGTGATTTATAGGAGATGGGCTGGCTTTAAACCGTGATCTCAGATCTCAGACTCCTGAGATAAACTAGGATTACAGGTGTGAGCCACAGGGCCTGGCTTCTGTTATTTTTCACACACACACACACACATACACACACACACGCATTCCTTGTTGTCATCATCCATTGTATGGGTGGACTCATCAATTCTGAACCAATATTGGTACATGATTGCCACCCGCAAAGCCCATGCTTGTTTTAGGTTTCTGCTTTTCCCACGAAGGTCCCTTTCCTAGGCCGGATCCCTCCAGTGCCACCACTGTGTGTAATTGTCACAGCTGCTTAGCCTCCCCCTGCCGGCAATGGTTTCTCGGGTTTCTCTGTTGGTGACCTTGACAGCTGAGTCCAATGCAGGTTAGACAGTGGCCAACAAGGTGACTGAGGTAAACCGAGTGTCCCTTTGCGTCATGAACCAAGGGAAGTGTTAGGGTGGCCACCGAGGGGCAGCGGTTCCTGTTGACCTTGACCATGGCAGTTCTTTGCAGCCTGCCTTCTTGGCCTGCAGACGTGTGTGCAGTGAGCACAGGAAGAGCAGCTGCAGACAGGATTCTGCACAGGGCGATCTCCCATACTTACTCAATCCTTCATGTTTTAGTATAGACTCCAGATTAATTCGTTTTTATATTCCGGATTATCACTTGGCAGGGCACACTGTTTGTGTTGACCCTGGTGTCTCACGGACAGCATCCTGGCTCTGAGTTCAAGCCCTAGTACTGGCACAAAGTTTAAAAAGAAAAAAGAAAAAGATGGCAATGGCTTGCTCACTCGGGCTGCCCAGAGTTGGGTTTGGGATGTTTAGGAGGGACGGGTGCTTTTCATGCTCCCCCCCCCCCCAGCCTGGGCCAAGGCCTTAGCAGGGCTTTGGGTGGAGTGGGTGGGTCAGGGGTGGGCGCGCAGGCTGGTCAGCAGGAAGACCTGCTTTCCTGGGGACTGCTCTGCTGTCTCCCCTCCTGTCAGCCTCGGCACCATTTTGAGAATGCCTTGTGGAAGCTGTTGGATGAATTGCTCAGGGCCTTGTATTATTGGGGAAACCCCTGAGAGGAGGCGCAGCCTGCTTGGGAGGGGATGTTTCCCCCAGCACCCTCTAGGATGGCGCCCAGCCTCTCCCCCACCGAGGTGCTGTGTGCAGCGGTTGCTTCCATCTCCAACGCCCCTTTCTGGCTGATGGAGCCTCTTGGGCCGGTGGAGGCCGGGGCTGGAGGACTCGGGGTGGCTGGGGTTCCCAGAGCTGCAGTCTGCATTTGAGCCATGTGACCTCGGTGAAGGTGGTATGGGATGAGGACTGGCTCTCAAAGCGTCTGGGCTTGGGGAATCCTACTTGCTCCTCTGGCCTGCTTCTTTCTCTGTGGTTAGGGAAGTTCAGGGCCTCAGGTTCGAGATAAGACAGTGTTGAGCAGCTGTGGTTCACATGGGTGGAAACTGGGTGAATGTGGAGAAAGGTGGTTGGCTCACCTGGAGGTGAGAGGTTGGGGCTGCCCCCCTGAAGAACAGCAGGGCACAGTCCACCCCTCATGTGTCTGCCCTTTGGCCAGGGAAGGGCTGGTGTCTAGACACTTGGACCTCGACAGTTAACCGCGTCCCTACAGCAGGGAGTGTGGGTAGGGCCCTCCAAAGGATACAGATGAGACTCCTGGCACCTGAGCAAATTGGCAACACCCTCGTATACTTAAGGAAAACAGCCCTGAGCTCTACTCTGGAAACTGACTCTGACCATTGGAGCTGGAGGTCTGTGGCTCAGGTGGCCCTGAGTTAGGAACTCAATAAAGTCCTTTTATCCACCCCCCTCCCCCACAGAAATTCTGACAAGAATTGCTATAGAATTCATTTTTATTTTGTTTTGTTTTAGTTGATCATAGGGCTTGAACTCTGGGCCTGGGTGCTGTTCCTGAGCTTTTGTGCTCATTCTCCCATTTGGAGCCAACACTCCACTTCCTGTTTTCTGGTGGTTAATTGGAGATAAGAAATTCATGGACTTTCCAGCCCCGGTTGGCTTCGAATCCAGACCCTCATGTCTCTGCCTCCCTGTGTAGTTAGGATTACAGGCATGAGCCACTAGCACCTGGCTTCATTTTTTTGCCGTTTTGTTGCTTTTGTTTTTGTGATACAGGGGAAAGATTGAACCTAGGGCAGGATGTGTTAGACAAGTTACATCCCCAGCCTAGAATTAAATTGCCTTTTTAATTAAACCTTTTTTTTTTTTCCAGTTAACATCTTGCTATGTTGCTCAGGCTCAGGCTGTTTTTCAATTTCCTGGGCTAAAGGGATCTTCCCACCCCAGCCTCTTGACTGTCTCGGCTTACAGATGTGCATCACTGCACTGTTCTTGGGATTATTTAATCACTTTCTGACATCTGGTTCACAGCCACCTTTCAGATTCTCTAACTACATTTCAGTTTGCAATCTGAGTAAATTCCCAAGTCCTCACGGCCATGACCAGCCGTGACATTTTCCAGACTGCTCACTTCTCAGAAGACAAAGCCTTGGAGAGCTTTCGAGATGTCAGCTTGGCATTTGTGGCTGAGGGGGGGGGGGGCGTTCTTTGCCCAGAGGGGCTCAGACATCAGTCAGAAGCACTGGCTAGATGCCGAGTGCCTTTGCACAACCCACCTTTTGCGTGTGCATACTAGGTGCTTGGTGTTACTTGCCAAGTACATTAGTGCTTCATAATTATGTTATGGAAGTGGTATGTCATTCCATTTTATAGTTAAGGAAACTGAGGCTCACATAGATTAGTGCCAGTAGGATTCTGGTGTCAAGGTTTCTTATTTTAGGTGTGAGACTGGGACTTGAACTTGGTACCTGATATATTTGCTTATTGACTAGCTAGCATTCTACCAACTAAACCATGCCTCCAACTCCAGGGTTTCTGTGTGTGTGTGTGTGTGTGTGTGTGTGTGTGCGCGCGTGTGTGCATGCATGTGTGCGCGCGCACAGGCATGCTGGCATGAGGGTACAAGGGCTTGATTTCCATGCTTGGTTGCTGTCCTTGACCTTTTTTTTTGGCCAGTCCTGGGCCTTGGACTCAGGGCCTGAGCACTGTCCCTGGCTTCTTTTTTGCTTAAGGCTAGCACTCTGCCACTTGAGCCATAGCATCACTTCTGGCCATTTTCTATATATGTGGTGCTGGGCAATCGAACCTAGGGCTTCATGTATACGAGGCAAGCACTCTTGCCACTAGGCCATATTCCCAGCCCAGTCCTTGACCTTTTTTGCTCAAGCTGGTACTGTACTACTTGAGCCATAGCTGCACTTCTAGCTTTTTGGTGGCTCATTGGAGATTAGTCTCCTGGGCTTTCCTACCTGGGCCAGCTTTGAACTAAGACTCTCAGATCACAACCTCCTGAGTAGCTAGAATTACAGTGGGAGCCAACACTGAGTGGCTGGGATCAGATTTTATCCTAGGTTTTGTAGTTAACAGAAAGCTGTCACCGTGAGGGATTCATGTCAGCCCCTTGGAGTCCAGCCGTGATGGGTGAGGCTTGCCTTTCCTCATCAGGGCCTGATTTAGATAGAAATAGATAGAAATGTCTGTGCAGACCGATTTCACAAAGACCATATGTCACTGGACAAAACCCATCTCTGGACAGACCTGGCTGAGGGCTGTCAGTTTGTATTTTCGGAGAGATGGGTCATAGTGAAGTTCCTGGCAGGATGTTGGCCCCACAGTGCCTGAGTCAGAACAAGCCCCCGGAAGGCCAGAAAGGTGGAGTCTGAAATGCCAGGCTTGGACTCTGGGGAGTTCCTGTTCATGTCTCTGTACATACAAAGGCTCCCTTTTTGGGTTGCATTGACTCCATCCTGCTGTATGTGCGTTTCTGTGGTAATATTCGTGGTGTGTGGGTGCCAGGCTGCCAACAGGGAAAACATCCAGGCACAAGGAAGGGTAGGAGCCACTTGGAAGCTGGGCACAGATGGAGCGGAAACCCAAGATATGAAAATCATGAACAGTGTCATTCTCGCTGAGATCTGCCTGGGGATGGATATGTGTTCAGAGGCCGGATGCTGGAGAATGTACAATTAAAAGCAATTTGCAAACCAGCCCAGGACCTTAATTAGTACTGGATCTGTGTTCTCACTGTTGTATGTAAATTAAGTCTTTCATAAAGGGATTGTTTATGGTGATAGCTGTATGATAGGAGACTTTGTTCCATTTTTTTTTTTTCAAGGAAACTGAAAATAGTACCATAAACACATTTAAATCATAGGTCTGGGACAAGTACTGAGACGTTTTCTCTGAAGAAATAATCCATGGAGCTAAGCACTGGTGACTCACACCTAGCATCCTAGCTACTCAGGAGCCTGAGATCTGAGGATCAGAGTTTGAAGCCAGACCTCTGGCAGGGAAGTCTTTGAGACTCTTTATTTTAAGTTATTCATTGAAAAAGCTGGAAGTAAAGGTGTGGCTCAAGTAGTAGAATGCTAGCCATGAATGGAAAAAAGCTAAGGAACTATATGTAGGTCCTGAGTTCAAACCCTAGTAGTCTCTCTTTCTCACAACATACACACCTACCAAGAAAAGATACATTGAACTCTTTTGGCTTTTTAACATCTCCAGCAGTTGAAAAATACCTGTTCTGGGTTTCCTAATAAGGTCTGAAACGCCTCAGCCTAAAGTGGTTGACGTGGCTTCCAGATTGTTCCACATGGCCTCATGCTTCTGTGGGAGGCCCCCTGGCTGAGACTTCCCTGAGGTTTGGTTTTGTTTGTGGGTGATACGGGGAGAACCAGGTGCCTGCCCCATCTTTGAAGCCTGATCTAGACTCATGTTTATTCGCCTGTTATGGCCCTAGAAGGCTGTGGCCTCCCACTGACCATTTTCAGCCTTAGGAAGAATCATTTGTCCAATCTTTCCAGGTAAATGCCTAAGAACAAAGATACTAGGTCAAGGCCTTGAGTCCTGGCAGCTTTTCTTCTTTCTTCTTTTGGTCAATCATAGGCCTTGAACTCAGGGCCTGGGCACTGTCCCTGAGCTCTTTTGCTCAAGGCTAGTGCTCTATCACTTTTGAGTCACAGCGCCACTTTCTGGTTTTCTGCTGGCTAAGGGGAGATCAGAGACTCATGGATTTTTCTGCCCATGCTGGCTTTGAACAATGATCCTCAGATTTCAGCCTCCTGAGTAGCTAGGATTAGAGGCCTGATCCACCAGCGCCCAGCTTCTCTTTTAATAATCTAGGTGCGTGCGTGTGTGTGTTTTGGTTGGTTTTGAACTGTGATCATCATATGAGGCTAAGTGTAGAATTTTTTGGATCTTAGCAGCATTCAAAAAGTGAAATTTTGGAGCTTTGTGGGTTTTAAGATTTGTGTCAGGGCTGGGAGTGTGGCTCAGTGGTAGAGTGCTTGCCTAGCGTGCATGATGCCCTGGGTTCCATTCCTTAGCACCACATACACAGAAAAAGGCAGAAGTGGTGCTTTAGTTCAAGTGGTAGAGTGCTAGCCTTGAGCAGAAGGGGCTCATGGACAGTGCTCAGGCCCTGAGTTCAAGCCACAGGACTGGCACAAAGGAAAAAAAATGCAAAGTTTTGTATTGTTTTTTATGCTAGTACTGGGGCTTGGACGTAAAGCTTCACATTCTGGTTTGATTTCTTTGTTCAAGGCTTGTACCTTTGCCGTTTCAGTCATGGGTCCATTTCCAGCTTCTTGGTGGTTAGTTGGCTTTTTCTGCCCAGCTGGCTTTGAACCATTGATCCTCAGCTCTCAGCCTCCTGAGTAGCTAGGATAATAGGCCTGAGCCACCAGCACCTGGCTGGATTTTAAGAATTTGAATTTTTTTAGGGGGGGGGGGCAGTGCTGGGAATTGAACCCAGGACCTCACACATGCTAGGCAGATGCCTTCCTCCTGTGTTACCCCCCAGCCCCGTGGGGGTGGATTCCACCTCAGAACCCCCAAATTGATGGCATCCTCAGCAAGGCCTCAACCGCCCAAGGAACTGGGCTGGAACACCAGCAGGCCCGCTCCCCTTGTGTGGGAATAGCGCGTTTTGCGTATCCCCTCTGAGTGTGGGTGCTGGAGTTGTGTCTGGTTTTTGGCTCTGATGAACAGTTGTGCAGAGTAGTGACTGAGTGGGTGGATGTGGGTTTGCACTTCTCTTGGCTACAGACCTAGGAGGGGATTTGTGAGGTCAGAGGTCATAGGAGGGTAAACTCTGTTTAACCCCAGGTATTGTTGAACTCCACTCCCAGCTCTCCTTGGCTTTCCGGCTCATCACTGTCCTCAAGTCCTTATGTACTGGCCTTTGCTCGTCCTGCTACTACCTCTCCTCTTTATGGTCTTTGTTGTTGTTGTTGTTATTTGACAGTCCTGGGGCTTAAACTCTTTGGGCCTGGGCATTGTCCTTGAGCATCTTTTGCTCAAGGCTAGCACTTTATTTACCATGTGAGCCACAGCACTACTTCTAGCTTTTTCTGTTTATGTGGTGCTAAGGACTTGAACCCAGGGCTTCCTTTATGCTAAGCAAGCACTCTACCATTTAAGCCACCTTGCCAGCCCTTTGTGTTTCTTTTCTGTCTTATTTCATTAACACTTGACCTCTAGAGAGCCATCTTGGCCACAGGGCCTTTTGCTCATACGTGGAAGATCCTCTTTTCTTTTTCCCCTCAGTTTTAAGGTCAGTTTTAAGGCTCTACGAGGATGACTCAACCTGTTACTCTTGCTCATCCTCTTTTGCCCCTGGCTGGGCTTAGCACCCACCGCCCTCCGCAGGCGTGGTCCTGGCTGGTTACGGAAGAATTCTTCCTTTTGGTGGATGGACTCTGATGGAGAGAATGAAGTGAGAGCAGCAGCCTTTGGCCTGTGGTGACTCCATCTCCAGCGTAACCTCTGTTGAGAAACCTTTCCTGGGGCCCAGATGGCTGTTCTCTGTGAAATGACTTAGCCCCTGGGGATGGGGTGTTCCTTGATGAGGCCCTTCTAGAGGCTTCTAGATTGCTTCTGCCAGCCTCTTTCTAAAATAAACGTGTTTTCATCCCTCCTGCTTTAAATTTCCAGGGCGGTGGCTGTTGCTGCTTCCTCTTCCTCCTCCTCTTCCTGTTCTTTTTCTTGAGGTATTTGGATTCCATCTCAGGGCCGCACAAATGCTCTACTACTTGAGCCAGCTCCCCAGCCCCGCTACTGGCTCCTTAGGTCTTTGGTAGAGATGGAAGGTTTTGCTCTGTGTGTCCAGTTGGCCTATCTTGTTGAGTCACTGCTGAGCTGCCCTTCCGCCAGCCCGCCTCCAGCTCCCAGGCCCTCCTCTGATGTGGTCACTCTAACCTGGACCCACGAGGCTGCTCTCACCTCCCTGGCTTAAGGGGGGGAGGGGAGGGGCATGCCCAATGGCACGCTTTTTTTCCTGTGGAGAAAATCAGTGCCTCTCCTTGCACCATGCCAGTGTAAACAACGCAAAAGATGAAACCCCTCTCTCACCAAGTAGCCAGCTAGCATGACATTTGGTAGATTGTCAGTGTTATGCCTCTATTCTTAAAGAAATACAAGTTCAAACCACAGCACTGCCAGCCAGACCCCCTCCACCCTTGCTGGGAAAAAGAAAAATCCAGGGGAGATGGGGGTGTGGGTTAGCTAGTCTGAAAATGCAAAAAGGATCTGAGTGTCATCTAGCTTGACAGAGGAACGGACGTATGTGATTGTGAGGATGAAGTTGCATTTCTAGAACCCAGCCATCCTTGCAGAAAATCCCCCCATCTTTGCTCCTTCCATTTATCCCATTATCTGTCCTCCCTCCTCCCATCCTTTCATTTACCCCATTGTCCCCTTCTCTTCCCTATTCCTTTCCTTTACCCCATGCCTTCCCTCCCCTCCCCTTTCCACCCCACTTCCTGCCCTTATACCTTGGGAGGGATTTTTCTTGTTAAATGTAGTGATCAAAGTTCAGAACAGTGGAGACCTGGAGGAAACAGGGAATCTAGAGTTCACTGAAAAGAACAGCCTGGAGATTGTTCTGGAAGTGACCAGAGGATCTGATCTTATTTTTAAGAGACTAGAAATCAAGATTAAAAAAAAAAATCAATTTCTGCTAGTGTTTTATGTGTGTGTGCGTGCATGCATGTTTGCTTATATCAGTAC
Organism: Perognathus longimembris pacificus; assembly: GCF_023159225.1. Taxonomy (NCBI): domain Eukaryota; kingdom Metazoa; phylum Chordata; class Mammalia; order Rodentia; family Heteromyidae; genus Perognathus; species Perognathus longimembris. The sequence continues at coordinate 77,616,134 of NC_063166.1, read as the reverse complement.
TGGGGCTTGAATTCGTCTTATTTGTGTGTGGCTTTTTTTCTGAAGGCTAGCGTTCTACCCTTTGAGCTTTAGCTCTACTTGCAGCTTTTTGGTGGTTAATAGGAAATAAGAGCCTCACAGACTTTTCCTTCCCGGGCTGGCTTGAACGTCTATCATCAGATCTCAGCCTCCTCAGTAGCTAGGATTACAGGCGTGAACCACTAGTGCCTGGTCCTTTACCAATGTTTTAAGTATCCACAACTTACTCAAATTTTCAAAGTACTGGGGGGGAACTTAAAGGCAGAGGTGACCTTGTCTGAAAAAAGAAATCTACTCTTACCTAACTTATGAAGTAGTAGCCCTTCTGTACAACCTTAATAGTAACAAAATTACTTGGGAAATAAAGATTATAAAGTAGCATTCAGTTGCTGTGGACTAGATCATGCCTGTGGATTCCTGGGCTGACCACCTATAGGCCTCCCAAGCTGTGGGATCTTCCCAACAGTTCTGGCTACTCATCTTTCCTTTCTGCCTCTTGGGTTTCTTCCATCTAGTATTAAAAGGGCTCTGCCTAACCCGGCCCACGTGGCTGGACCACAGCTTCCTTCCCACAAGTCCTTGCTCCATCCCTTTAGAGACCATGCCAACCAGGTGTCTGTTACATGGGTTGGGGCCAGGTACAGTCAAGGGGGCCATGTTATGTGACCACCCCAGGCATCTTGAAAATCTGGCCTTCTCTCCAGTCTACCAGGATGCTGACTTTAAACTTGATAGAGGCAGGAAAGAGGATGGAATGTTCTCTACTCATGCCCATTGAGTGGGTGGAAGAGGACACGATGAAATGTTTTTCTTTCCTTGATTGAGGATGAGTCCTTATTAATGCTACCTGAGCAGGGGTCAGTACAGTCATTTGTGTGACCTGGTTTCATACTGCAGGTGGACTTTAAAAGGGCTCTGAAAGACAAAGGGCAAAGAACAACCGTCTTTTTGTTGTTGTTGCTGGCAATGGGGTTTGAACTTAGGACCTGGGTGCTGTCCCTGAGCCTTTGTGCTCAAGGCTGGTGCTCTACCACTTGTATCACATCTCCACTTTGGCTTTTGGTGGTTAAGAGTCTCATCATGGACTTTCCTGCCCGGATTGGCTTTGAACGGCAGTTCTCAGATATCATCCTCCTGAGTAGCTAGGATTACAGGCGTGAGCCACCTGCATTCTGCTTGCCCAACCATCTTGGTTGTGGGATCATGGTGTGTGTGTGTGTGTGTGTGTGATCATGGTGTGTGTGTGTGTGTGTGATCATGGTGTGTGTGTGTGTGTGTGTGTGTGTGTGTTATTTTGCCAGAGAGAGCTTCTCCCTGGAGAGAGTCTGAGTCCGAGCTCAGCGATTCTAAAACAGTAGCTCTCTTCCAGGCTTCAAGAAGCCCCATGAGGCCCCCCCTTGTCTGTGTTGCTCAGGAATAGTGTTGAGTCCGAGGCCTGGCCCCACCCAGCATGTCCTTCCACACAGATTCCCTACTCTGGAGAGATGCTGGGCTTCGGGGAAGGAAGGAGAATGGCTGAGCTGTCCTAGGGAGTGTCCAGTTCTGTTAGGGTGCTGACATGGCTGAGCCCTCTGACAGCGCCCCCTGGGTGGTTCGGAAGCTCCTTCCCGCCTCCCTGCTGTGCTAGAAGAAACTCTTAGGCCCAGGAAGAAAAACTGGTTTCTTGTGATTCAGGCTGCTGGCTCAGCTTCTTGTGTTGTGCCTGTGTCCTGGCACCAGTCAGCTGGGCTGTGTGGTCAGTGCTCTGGGCTGTGGCAAAGGCAGTTGTGTTGGGGTGCAGCTCATATTTGACAGAGGGTGCAGTAAGAGCCAACCAGTGACAGTTTTAGTTACAGGGGGCGGCAGTAAAGGGGGGTCCCCGATTTCAGAATCATACTTAGTTATTTTTGGTCAGTTGTGGGGCTTGAACTCAGGGCCTGGCACTGTTCCTGAGCTCTTTTTGCTCAAGGCTAGCACTCTACCACTTGAGCCACAGCACCACTTCTGCCTTTTTCTGTCTATGTGGTACTGAGGAATCGAACCCAGGGCTTTGTGCTTGCTAGGCCTCTACCATGAGGCCAAACTCCCGGCCCAGGATCTCCAATCTCAGGATGACAGGGAACATCCCTCTGAGGAGGTGACATTTGAGCCAAAAGCTGAGGTTGGCCACTGTGGAGAAGATGGGGCACGGAACCTTCTAGATAGAGGAACAAGCTGAGTGCCAACAGAGGCCTGGCAGTTGGAGTTGAGGAAATGCAGGGGCCTCCCTGGGCAGGGCCAGTCCTGAAGGTACTGCAGGGCCTGGTAAGATGTTCAGTGTGCACACAAAGCCCCTAGGAGGGGCCTCAGGTCCTTTGGGGTCCCTAGCTGCTGTGGAGAGGCAGGTGCTTGATCAAGGTGGCCACTGATCAAAATGGAGGCCGAGAAAGCTAACAGATGTGCATGGGCAGACACAGGGTGGATGGGTAGGGAGGCAGGAGCACCCCTCGAATGAATGCCCACGGTTCCCCTCTCCCGGCAGCGTTTGCCATTGCCGAGGCAGTGTACAGATGACCGGGAGTTAGAACTGACCTGCCCCAGGCCACGCGCAGCTGCACAAGGCCGGCGCTCTGTCCCAGGCTCCCCAGCCTGGGGGGAAGCCAGATGGAAAGGAAGAGGCTGGGATTGCTGCTCTGTCTGGGAAGAGGCGTTCTGGGCCATCTGGGGAAGAGCTTGCCCCCCGACCCCTCTGCCGGTGGGCTATCAATAGCTCTAACTCCCAGTGCTGGAGGGGCCCTTCGTGTGCATGGTTGCATTCAGCCTGAACCACCCCTGCATTTACTTTCGCTGGTGCTAGGTTTTGAACTCAGGGACTTGCATCCCGGTTTGCTAATTCTTATTTTGGAGATGGTCTTCCCTTGACTTTTCCTGACCAGATTGGCCTCAAACCTTGATCCTCCAGATCTCAGCTTTCTGGGTAGCTAGGATTAGAGGCATGGCCCACAGGTGCTTAGCTGCAACAGCTCTTCAGTCTGATAGTTGCAGCTGAACTGACTGGGGCTCAGAGAGGTCAATTAACTTGCCAGGGGCACACAGCTGACAGGGGCGAGTGTGTGGATTGAGACCTAGTGGTCCAGCTCCACAGCCCACACACCCACCAGAGCGGTGGTGTGTGTATGTCTTGGCAAAGCTAGCCCTGCAATGTGGAGAATTACCAAGTGGCACCCACAATCCTAGCAGAGGCATTTGGTTTGTGCAGTTGAAGCCTTTGGAGCTGGTGCCAGTTGGCATGGGGCCCAGGGCCATCTGCACACCTTTAGGCTGTGACTCTGCCTCTGTGAACCTCACTTATGAAATGGAAGCACAGACACCCCAACCTCAGGGCTGTCTTTGCAGGGCATTTTTTTTTTTTTTCAGTTTTGTGGTGCTGGGAGCTTCTTGGCTCACAACTGGTGCTCTACCACTTGAGCCACTTCTGGCTTTTTGCTTGTTCATGAGAGATCCAAGAGTCTCACTGTACTTTTCTGCTCAGGTGGGTTTTTAAACCACTGTGATCCTCAGATCTCAGCCTCCTGAGTAGCTAGGGTTACAGGCCTACGTGCCCCCAAACCCCCCTTGGGGAAGGAAGTAGCTGAAAATAGCTGCTCAGTAAACAAGATGAAACAGAAAAGGAAATAAAGATTTCCCAGGCCCTCTCCTCCCTCAGCTGGTGTCCAAACACTGCCAGCTCTCTTGCTTGCTTTTGCCCTTCCATGATTGCTTTCTAGGTCGTTCTGTACTTATTTCTAGCCAGTTTACCCAGAGCCTTTTGTCTCTGGGCTGCAGTTACCTGATCTGTAAGATGGACCTCCCTTCTTGCAGACTTCTGGCGAGCTAGTTGCTACTATGCATATTTTCTGGTTGACTTGGGGTGTGTGTGGGGGGGGGGCGGGCGCAGGCCCCTCCCTTGATAGTTTCCCCAGTAAGTAGTCCTGCTGTCTGGTGGTTGCTTTGTTACTGTTTGTGGGCTGACTTGTCCCATTGTTTTCCTGTCTACGGTTGGCTGCCAGGTGAAGCTTTAGGAACCTTTGTCCTTGTGGAGTGAAGACATTTCCCAGGTCTCTGTGGGTGTATGCTTTACTCAAGGCTAGAGTTGCCTAAGCTAGCTCACTCACACCACTTTTCTTGACCTTGACCTTTGCTGACCTTGTTGGAGGTTGGCCTGTAGGATGTTTAGCGCTACCCCTGGGTCTCTGCCCCTTAAGTGTCAGTAGCAAACCCTTTCCCTTGCTCAGTGATGGCTTTGCAGTAGTGCCTGTTGTGGGTGGCTCATGCCTGTAGTCCTAGAGGGAAATGGGGTCTGAGGATCCCTGATGGAAGCCAGCTTAAGCAGGAAAGTCCATGAGACTGTTTTGTCTCCAATTAACTATAAAAAGAGGCAGTGGAGCTGTGGCTCAGGTGGTGGATTGCCAGCCTTGAGCTCAAGGACAGTGCTCAGGCCCTGAATTCAAGCCCCAGGACCAACACTCTCTCTCTCTCTCTCTCAATCCCGGGAAGGCTGTTGAAAACTATTGCTTTATTCTAAACATCTGAGCCTCTACGTGGCACGTGATGCATGCTGAGCGCCTACTGTATGCTAATTGCTGGAGGTACTGGTGTGGTGGAGGGTCCTTAACCTCTAGTGAGTGTTCTGGAGATAAATATCTGTCCTGTATTAACTGTAGCCATCTATCTAACACTGTTCTACACTGGATGCGGGGGCGTATCCCTGCCAATCCCAAATACTCGAGAGGCCGAGGCAGAAGGATCAGGTCTCAAGACCTGGTTTCCCCTTGCCCCGGGTCTTTTTCCCCTAGGATTTTGTGCCTCGCTGGCAGGCCATCCCCTCTCCCGAGCTCTGGGCTCTCGGCTTCCCCTGGGTGTGGCCAGGCGGTTACAGCTTCCTGTCTGGCAGGGACGGCTCCCCCAGGCCACCGAAGGTTACGTTCTTAGAATCCACTGCCAACAGGGACATTAGGCGCTGAACTCCTTGTGACCAGCCAAGGCCAGGTCCTTCTTCCCTCGTGCCTCACTAGGGTGATATTTTAGAGGCTGGCCCTTCCCAGGGCGGGTGGGGAGGGGCCCCTCTCCCTCATCCACCTCCTTTGTGAGGCCCCTTTATTTCCCTCTCCCAGCCTGCTCCTGAGCTTCAGCTGCTTGGGGCTGGGGGGGGGGGGGAGGCCCGAGGCGGCCTCTTGTTCCCCAGCTGCAGCTCCCTGTGGCTGTGAACGCCCCCAGGGGCACCGGAGCCACACTGGGGATAAATAATGCAGCTGGGACCCAGCGCCCAATCCTGAGCTGCCTCCCTGCCAGCTGCCAGTCTCCTGTGTGGGGAACTGGCCAGGGTTGTGGCCGGTCCCAGTCTGGGGGCCTGGGCCTGCAAAGGGGTGCAGCCTGGGGGTGGGGGTGGGGTGGGGAGCTGTGTGAAGGGCCTGCTATCCATACAATTAGGAAACTGGGGGGGGGTGTTTGAGGGCCAAACATGCAATTCACAATTCACTTGTAAATCAGCCTGGTCCCTAGATTAGAGCAGCTGGGGGGGGGCATCTTTTACATAAGAATGTCCCGGAATCACCTACCTAAATTAGTGAGAGTGACCCCAAGGCTGGTGAGGGGGAGAGAGGTCCACCAAAGAGAAAGTAAAACACCTTTGAGCTCCCCACCCCATCTTCCCTCTCCCATCCCCCCTCTAGCCAGCAGACATGGTATTTATTCACATCCACTGAGAATGGCGTCCTGGGAGACAAAGTAGAGCCCACAGCCCCACCACCTGGTCTGTGGGAGGCAGCCGGACCACAGAGGTGACTGTGTCCTTGTCCCCTGCCGGGCAGCCAGACCACCTAATGCATCCAAGACCAGGGCTGGCCTCTCGGCCTCTTCCTCCCTCCCCCTCCCCCTCCCCCCCACCAGAGGCCACCGAGGAGCCGGAAGCAGGGATGTCTGCCGAGAGCCAGCTTCTGGGCTCTTCTGGAAAAGAGAGGCCAGGCCCTCTGAGCCAGGCTGCTTCCACGGCCGGTAAGTGATCTTTCCCCAGAGCCATCTGGCCCTTGCTGGCCTTGTAGCCCGGGATTCTCGGTGAAAGGACATTCTCCCCTCAGTTGGGCGTGACCCTTTGCCCTCCCCCTCCCCCCTGGTCCCTGCCAGCCGCTCCGGATGGGAGATGCCAGCTGGGGCCGGCCCACATGGCCAGGGTGGCCTCACCCTGCAGCCTTGGTGGATCTCGGCGTGCCCTAGGTTGAAGGACATTTGCGGGAGGGAGGGCTCATTCTTTGCTGGAAGCCCACCCTTGTCCCCATCCAATGCTAGATTTCTACTTGCTCTGGGCCAGGAAGAAATTCCAGGCCTTTTATTTCTTTATGGTGTATTTACGGGTGGGGAGGGACTGGAATTCCTGGAGAGGAAGGCCGCCTTGGGTACCTCTTCTGTGTCTTGGGGAACCTTCCAGAAATGATTAAACCCCTGGAGCTGGTTGGGCAGCTCTGTGTGGTCCTGTCTGAGCCATGGCGGATGGCTGCTGGTTGGTGCCAGGGCTCTGCTTGCCCATTCGTCCCTGACTGTTGACCCTGTCTGGCTGTTCTGCCCAGGAACCAGGGATTCAAACAGTCTGAAACACACAGGTCCTCTCCTAGGCTCCTTCTGCTCCGTGCTTCACGCAGTGGTACGTTCCCTAGCTGTCAGTTGTGGTGGGATTCATTTGGGAGAACCTAAGCTGTGCTTTTGGAGAAGGATGGTGGAGTGGGGGGAGGGGCAGGAAGAAGAAAGGGAGAAAGAATGATTGATTGTCAGTTTAAAAATGTTGTGACTGAAGCCCCGGCACTGGTGGCTCATGTCTGTAATCCCAGCTACTCAAGAGGCTTGAGACCTGAGGACTGCAGTTCGAAGCCAGCCCAGGGAGGAAAGGCTGTGAGACTCTTACCTCTGATTAACCACCAAAAGGTGTGGAACTATGGCTCAAGTAATAGAATGCTAGCCTTGATTGCAGAAACAAGGCAAGAGTTCAAGGCCCTAAGTTTAAACCCCAGTACTGACATGCACATGTACACACACACACACACACACACACGCACACACACACACACGGGAGTTACTATTGAAGCTAGGTGTGGGGTGCACACTTACCATCCTTGCTGTCTAAGACAGGAGGATTGCCGCCAGTTCAAGGCCAGCATGAGCTATAGAATGAGACCACTGAAACAAAGAGTTGCTATTGACTGCAGTCCCTGTGCCGCGTTTTTCCTTGAATGAATTCAGTAATCCTTTGACATCTCTGCAAGGTGCCTCCTCTGTGGCTTAGGAGAGAATGGAGGCCCAGAGAAGTTGTGTCTCCCTTCAGCTCACAGCGCTTGGGAGGAGCAGCAGTAGCCCCAGTTGGCTGCTCAGGAACAGTTTCCTGCTCACCAGGGCCCATGCCCTTCAGCCTGGTGTGTCTGGCATTGTGCCTCTGACTTATTATGTGTAAGGTGACCAACTTGTCCCAGTTTTGCCTGGGACCCAGCCAGCCATATTGTCCCCTTCCCTGCCGAGGGCCCGCTTCGGGGTGTGTGCAGGCCTCTGGGAGCTGGAGCTGGAGCTGGCACGACATTTCTAAGGAAATTCCACACCGCCATAAACACTTGAGGAGCCCTGGCCTATCCCTACAGCCCGAGGCTGTTCCTGTCCCAGCCAGAACTGTGACAGCACCGGAAGTGGGTCAGGCCTACGTAGGGGAGGGGCCCTGGGTCCTCCAGCCTCTTACAGCACAGGGCAGGGGAGGTGGGAGCTGCCCTCCCTGTCAAGCTGGGGTTCCCCCTTTCCCTGTGCTTGCCATGCTGTGGGGCCTTCCCTGACCCAGGCCTCCAGCTGGGGGACAAAGGCCAAATCAGAGGAAGTGGAGCCTATGGGGCCAGGAGTGTGGCCTTGGAGTTCCTCCACTGTACTGGGTTCAAATCTCAGCCCTGTTGCTTGGTGGCTGTGTTATCTGGGCCTAGTGGCTGGGAGGGGCTAGACTTAGGTTAGGTTAGAACAGCTCGGTCCTTGTACATAACAAAGGAAAGTCTTAACTCTTGAGACATCTGGGAAATGTTTGTTTTGGAAGGTTCTGGAAGGCTCTCATCACATGCCTGTCCTTTCCTGGCCCACAATCCCTCCTGTGTTATTAAGATTTCTCTTTTGTGTGTGTGTGTGTGTGTGTGTGTGTATGTGTGTGTGCGCGCACATGCACGAGGCCTACATGTGCCCAATACTGCGGTTTGAATTCAGAGCCTAGGCACTGCCCCTTAGCACTTTACCGTGTGAGCTTACACCTCTCTTCTTGCTTTTGTGGGTACTTAGTTGGGGATAAGAGTCCCATGGACTTGCCTGCCTGGGTTGGTTTTGAACCTTCATCCTCAGATCTCTGCTTCCTGAGGATTTGTAGGTCTGAGCCATAGATGCTCTGTTCTGTGTTACCAAGATTTCTGTGAAATGTCTGGGGGAAGGGGGGGCGACGCTGCCGTTTCCCCGCAGTGCCCAGCTGCTTGCCTGAGTCACTTTTCTGTCCCCTCCAGGAGTGTGGGTGAGGCAGCCCTGCTCCCTCCCTGCTCCCTCCCCCACACTCCTGGGAGGAGGGGTGGGGTGGGTAGGTGGCAGCTGCCTGCTTCTGGGCCATTCCAATAGATTCCTGGTGTTTGACCCCAGAAAAGGGTGGCAGAAAATGCCTTGTAGATCCGACACCTGGAGAACGGAACACGCAATTCCCTGTGACTCAGTCTGCAGGGGCCTGTTTGTCACCGCTCTGCTGTTTATAGATAGATGAGTTGCACTTAACCAGACACCCTCGTCAGAATTAAATCATTAGGAAGAAAAAAAATTGACTCAGCTTTCTGGAAGAAGGTCCTTCTGTGGGCTCTGTTTCCATGACAACAGCCTGGTTTCTCCCCATCCTGGAGGCCTGACAAGCTGCCTCCTCCCCGCCCCGGCCTCTGAAGTCTCAGCTGGGCTAACCTGCTGTCTCATCCTGAAGGACACCAACTGCAGCCCGCACTTCCCAATTTCTCTTCCTGAGAGCCTCCGCGGGTAGCTCCTGCTGTTGACAGATGTTTTTGTTGCTTGGGAGCTATTAAATTTCTAACCCTTGGATACAGCCGCTGAACGCTCATTAGCTCTGGGGGAGGCGGTGTGTTTGGAACTGTATGCACCGCAGAGGTTTTGTGCAGAGACACGGCTTGGATGCACGAAGTGAGGTGTGGGCAACCTGTCCTTCGTGGAGGATCCGGCCGTCCCCTCGGGCTTCCTGCCAGGTGTGGGTACAGCGTCCGCACCAGCAGTACGGTCTCAGTAGATGGAGTTCTAGTGATTGTTTTGCAATTCCCCCAGGAAAGGCCACGAAAGGGATGGTGGAGTGTTTTTCCCCTTCAGGAACTCTGTGAGAGGGTAAAGGGCCCGGCCCCTCTGCCTAGACCTCAGTATGTATAGAGTGGGGTATTTGTGCTTTGTGTTGGCAGACACTATGGGTGGGAACTTCTGGTCTGACCCTTGTCATTTTATTTTTTTTGCCAGTCCTGGGCCTTGAACTCAGGGCCTGAGCATTGTCCCTGGCTTCTTCCCGCTCAAGGCTAGTACTCTGCCACCTGAGCCACAGTGCCCCTTCTGGCCGTTTTCCATATATGTGGTGCTGGGGAATCAAACCGAGAGCTTCATGTGTAGGAGGCAAGCACTCTTGCCACTAGGCCATATTCCCAGCCCCTTCTGGCCGTTTTCTATATATGTGGTGCTGAGGAATCCAACCCAGGGCTTCATGTTTTCAAGGCAAGCACTCTTGCCACTAGGCCATATCCCCAGCCCCGACCCTTGTCATTTTATGAATGAGGTACTGCGGTCCGGCCAGGTAGACTTGTCCGGGGACCTTTCCTCTTGGTGAGCTTCTTTCTTCAGCCCCACGGACCCCTTTGCTCTCCTTCCCAGAGTCCTAAACATACAGTGGTCAGGAAATGAGGGTGAGTGAGGGTTCACCAGGTCCATAGACCTGTCAGTCATGGGTCTTGAACTCGGCACCCGGCGCTGTCCTTGGGCTTTTCCTGTGAGCCCAGAACATGTAACTTACGCAGCTCTTAATGGGATACAGTACTTCAGATCCGTTTACAATGTACCCCGAGCCTTCCCCTGTGGTCCGCCAGGCTGCAGTGGTCCAGCCTCAACCTTACCCACCGGGGACCTCCCTCATTACAGGCCTTGGCTCACACCTGCTGCTTTTTTTTTTTTAATGTGAAACTGAATCTTCTAAGTCCTCTTAATCTCCTTATTTTGATGAAGTCACCCAGGCACATGGTGAAAGGTAAACTCCGCATGCTCCCCGCAGGCCCACCTCCTGAGGGCTCCCCCCCCCCCCCCCAAGCAGAGTCCTGTGGCCTTCTTGCTCATCCAGGAGCATTCTAGATCTGTGCAAACACTGGGGTTTGCACCGAATGTTCCTGAGAAGATGTGTGCTGCCCCACAAAGGGTGCTGTGTTACTTTTGTAGCATGGCTTCGAAAGTTGGATCACCAGCAACAAAACCGATGGAAGGAAGGTGCTTTATCCTTCTTTCTTTATTTTTTTGGCCAGTCCTGGGGCTTGAACTCAGGGCCTGAGCACTGTCCCTGGCTTCTTTTTGCTCAAGGCTAGCACTCGACCACTTCTGGCTTTTTCTATATATGTGGTGCTGAGGAATCGAACCCAGTGCTCCGTGTATGCAGGGCAGGCACTCTACCACTCGGCCTTGTAAATGTCTTTTTAAAAACTTTTGAATGGTGCTAGATAACCTAAGGCCTTGTGCATTCTAGGCAAGCACTGGGCTCTATCTCTAGCAGTCTCCGTCAGCCATCTTCTTGGTTTCCTTTCCTGTTTTTGGCACTGCCTCTTGAGCCATACCCCCAGTGTTTAGTTTCTTTTTCAAGGGGGCTCTCAGGTTTTTACCTGGACTAGTCTTGGACCACGATTCTCTCATTTTCACCTTCCGAGTAGCTGTGATTACAGGCGTGAACCACCACTCCTGATCTGTGCCACCGCGCTTGGCTAGTCACATTCTGAATGGCTGCAGACTGTTCCGCTGTGCGGCTGAAATGTACTATTACATCTGAAGTGCCACAGTGGGACATCTTGAGCTTTCTTTGTTCCTGAGACTATTGAATGGGCTTCCGGGAGGAGGCTATTGGGCCCTGTGGACAAACAGTGTTTTCATATAGGACTCACCTGTTTGGGGGGAGCTTTTTCTTCTAAGGTCTGGGCCTAACTCAGATTGTGCCTTTTCCCCCCCTCTTCCTGTCGGTCATGGGGCTTGAAGTTTATGGCCTGGGCGCCGTCCCTGAGCTCTTTCGCTCAAGGCTAGTGTTCTACCACACTGAGCCACTGCTAGACTTCCAGTTTTCTGGTGGTTATTTGGAGATAAGAGTCTCACAGACTTTGCTGCCCAGTTTGGTTTTGAACTACAATCCTCAGATCTCAGCTTCCTGAAGTGGTGTGAGCCACCGGTGCCTTGCTCTATATGTGTGTGTGTGTGTGTGTGTGTGTGTGTGTGTCTGTGTGTGTCTCTGTGTGTGTGTGTGTGTGTGTGTCCTGGCCTTGAAGAGGCTCTGAGGCCTGGGTGCTGTCTCTTACCTTCTTTTTGCTCAAGGCTAGCTCTCTATCACTTGAGCCGCAGTGCCCCTTCCAGCTTGTTCTGAGTAGTTTATTGGAGATTAGAGTCTCACAGATTTTTCTGCCCTGGTTGGCTCTGAACTGTGACCCTCATCCTCATATCTCAGCCTCCAGAGTAGCTGGGATTACAGGCGTGAGCCACCAGCACCCAGCAGGCTGCACCTTTTTAGTGAGCTTCTTGACTGAACTAGCTGCTCTGTTCTTTTGAGCCAACCTTTTGGGCTCCTTGGGGCCTCGGTTTCCATGTCCGCAGGATGGTCCCCAGTCCCTGGAATCTCTTCAGCCTCTGCATGCCTCCTCCCCAGGCTGGGTCTCCTCAGTGATTGTTCAGGATTTTTCTGAAGCCTGCTGCCCCTGTGTGGGCTGAGCTGCCCTTGTTTCCTAGTTGAAGAGGACCACAGGAGGCTAAGGCTGCATGTCCATCGTGCTCTGTCACCTCCGTCAGCAAAGGAGAGACTGGCGAGCACGTGGCCTGCGCCATTGTGGCTCAAGCAATAGAGCTCTAGCACTGAGAAAAAGAAGCTCAGGGATAGCACCCAGGCTTTGAGTTTAAGCCCCAGGACTGGCAGAAAAAAAAAATAAAGAAGAATCAGATTATGCCATTTGCAGGAAAATGGATGGAACTGAAAACTTGACGTTACACGAGCTAATAATAAGCCAAGCTTAAAAATCCTATTACGGATGCTTTCCTTCCTGTGGACTCTCAATCTAAAAAGCCCACCCGTGATAGGATCTTTATATGGGGAGGGGGAGGAGAGGCATGGGAGGTGGTGATGAGGAGCAGGTCTGATAGGTCAGAAATGTTCTTGAAGAGGGGTTGTATGGAGGGGGATGGCAAGACAGTATAACGGAGTGAACTTGTTCAGTGTTCACTACCCTCATCTGTGGGATAAATCACAATGAAGCCCTTTGTCCTACAGATGTACACTACTAATAAGGAACAGTGAAAAGTGTTCATGTTAGCCAGGTGCCGGTGGCTCACACCTGTAATCCCAGATACTCAGGAGGCTGAGATCTGAGGATCTGAAAGCCAGCCTGGGCAGGAAAGTCCATGAGACTTTTTTTTTTTTTTTTTAAATTCAGCTTAGAGGCTTGAACTCAAGGCCTGGGCCCTGTCCCTGAGCTCCGTTTGGCTCAAGGCTACCCCTCCACCACTTTGAGTCACAGTTCCACTTCTGGTTTTCTGGTGGTTAAATGGAGATCAAAATCTCCCAGACTTTCCTGCCTGGGCTGGCTGGAAACCATGATCCTCAGATCTCAGCCACCCTGTGTAGCTAGGATGGCAGGCGTGAGCTACCAGACCAGCTTTGTGAAAGTCTTATCTCCACCTAACTACCAGAAAACTGGAAGCAGTGCTGTGGCTCAAGTGACAGAGAGCCAGCCTGGAGCAAGAAAGAAGTGTGAAGACTGTTAAGGCTGGAGAAAGGCTGGCACTGAAGTGGGGGGGTGGGGGGCAAGTATACTGAAAGAGGAGGAGCCCCCAAAAGACTCACGGTTCTGCTGCTTTTCACACCAGGGGCGCCGTGTCTTTCAGAACCTGGCTGTATGGAGAGGACGGCCCAGAAGCGCAAGTTTCCCAGCCCGCCACACTCCTCCAACTCCAACGGCCACTCGCCGCAGGACCCCTCAGCCGCCGCCACCAGCCCCGTTAAAAAGAAAAAGAAACCCGGCTTGCTCAACAGTAACAATAAGGAGCAGGTAACCGCCACTGGGCGTGGCGTCGCGCCAGGGGACAGGCCAGCCAGCAGCCCCGCAGCTCCCCCAGCATTCTAGAACATTCCCTTAGCCAAGCTGCCTGCCTCGGAAGGACAGCTCAGAATGGGCTCCCAGGGTAGAAATCACCAGTGGGTTGTTGAGGTCTTGTTTTGGGGCCCAGTGACCCAGATGGGGTGAGGAGATGGTTCTGGAAAGGGGTCAGGCAGGGTGTTCCCTTAGGTTGGTTTTATTCCTACCACGAGGGCAGAGTTTCCCTGCGGGCCAGGCCGAGGGCGAAGATGCTGAGCACCCTGGAGGAGCTTGCTGCTTGCCTGGCTCATTTTCTTTTTTCTCATCTGTAAAATGAAGGACTCCGGGGTGGGGGGGGGGGAGAAAGCATTTCCCCAGCTGTCCACGCTCGAGCACACACGACCCCCCCCCCCCCGCCCCGTGGTGTCTTGCCACTCGCAGCTAGATGGGGAGAAGCACATAACCTGGGATCTTGTCTAAGGAACCTTCTCGTTTTAATGACGTCTCTGATGCAGGCTGCAGGGTCCTGTGAGCAGGGAAACCAGAGTGGTTAGCGGATGTGCTGGCAGGTGTCCCTGTCCCCTCGGGTCTGGGAGGTCAGGTCCCTGGGAGTTGTCATCCTCCAGAGGTCATCCAAGACCGTGTTGAGTGTTGGCTGGATGGAGCACGGGGTTGTGTTGAAGAGCTATTTCATTGCTTTCACCAGGATGATGATGATGTCCCAGTGCTGGGGTTTGAGCCCAGGGCATTGAGCTCTCTCTTGGATTTTTTTTTTTGCTCAAGACTGGCTCGCTCTGCCACTTGCTCTACCTTCCCTTCTAGCTTTTCCGTTGGTTAGTTGGAGATAAGAAAGAATCTCATGGACTTGTTTTTGCCCAGGCTGGCTTTGAACCAGGACCCTCAGAGCTCAGCCTGTGGAGTAGCTAGGATTATTGTATGTGCGAGCCGCCAGCGTGTAGCTCCACTCTGCAGATTACACCGTGGGACTCGGGCTCGGCCTCTCAGCCAGCACAATGGCGGTCTTTCTACCACTGCTCAGTTTGCAGGGCACTGTGACACACCACTGGCTCCATGACACGTAGTAATCACAAACACACTTACACTAAGCCAGGCGCTTCGCAAAGGGCCGTAATGGAGCATGGTGCGCTGGGTGTAAAAGCCTTTGAGACCCCTGCTGTGCGACACTGTCCCCGCAAGCCGTGTATGGCTCATGGACATGCAGATGGCAGTGGAAGTGGCCGCGTGTGTGTGTGGGGGCTGCCTGCCTGTTGGGGGGCCCGAGCCTTGCCAGTCACCATCTTTGAGGGCCTTTGCAATTGGGGGAAAAAGGTGGGATTGTGTTGAGGATGTTAATGTCGGGCAGCACTGGCCACGCCCCACTCCTGTAGTTAATATGGGGTCATCTTAGTGTTTATCATCACAGCCCGTAACAGGCTCCCTTGGACAGCGAAACTGGGGTTCAGACAGTGTTCGAGCTGAGCTCTCTGCTTGTGGCTTAGACGTTGGCGACGAGGTGAAACGACGTGGTATAAGGACAAGACACACAGATGTCACAGCCGTGGGGGCTGGGGTGAGAGGACAGAGCCCCCTCTTCCCCAGTCATCTGCAGTGTTGAGGGAGAGGGGGGAGGGGCCAGGGGCTCGGCCTGCCCACTGCACACATGGCTCCTTCCCGCCATGCCATCTGCTCCCTCCCTCGGGGCTCTCGCCAGTGGCTTTGTCTTGGAGTTCCAGTGACATCACAAAAACAGGGCTGTGCGTGTGAGCACGCCTGCGGGCCGCGTGGTGGCTTGGCTTCTCCCAGCTCCGACTCTGGGGCACACATTTGGCCGGTGAGGGTGGGAGGAAGCCATCGGCCCCTGGCCCCGCACTTCTGTAATTCAGAGAGCAGGCATCTCCTCCCGGCAGCCTTTGCTCTGTGTCCCTGATTGCTGGCTGTCCACCCAGCAGAGAGAGCTCCTCTTCCGCACCAGCCATGGGGGATCATGGATTTCTGGGTTCTTAGTAAACACATTTTGTTGGGGCGGGGGGAGGTATGTCATAGGGCTTGAACTCAGGGCTTGGGCACTGTCCCCGAGCTCTTTTGATCAAGGCTAGTGCTCTGCCACTTTGAGGCACAGTGCCACTTCCAGTTGTGTGGTAGTTAGTTGGAGATAAGAGTCTCACAGACTTTCCTTCCCAGGCTGGCTTGGAAAAGTGATCCTCAGGTCTCAGCCTCCCAAGATGCTAGGATTACAGCTGTGGGCCATTGCCACCTGGCCTATTTTTAAATTTTTTAAAAATTTTTTGGGACTCGGGGCCTGAGCACTGTCCCTGGCTTCTTTTTGCTCAAGGCTAGCACTCTGCCACTTGAGTCCCAGCACTACTTTGGGCTTTTTCCGTATATGTGGTGCTGAGGAATTGAACCCAGGGCTTCATGTACACGAGGCAAGCACTCTACCATTAAGCCACATTCCCAGCCGGGCGTGTTTTTGTTTTTCGTTTGTTTTTAAACAGTATTTCCCTATACAGTCCAAGCTGGCCTTGAACTTTCAGTTCTCCTGCTTTCACTTCCCCAGAGCAAAGATTACAGGTAGGCACCACTACAGTACCCGGTAGAGGAGCCTGCTTTTATCAATAAAAGTTTTATGGGTGCCCACCCACATTCATTATATATAGATGTGGGGGTCTGATTTGACACTGCAGTGGTGGAGTTGAATACTTGCAGTAGAGACTGCGTGGCCTGCCAAGGCTCACCTGTTTGTTTTCTTATTTGGTGTTTGCTGCTTCTGCCTGGGTAGACGCAGGTGTTTCAGGAACGAGCGAGCAGGTCTTTGCCATTTTCTTGTTAAGTTGCCCTGTGGCTGACGCTGGAGACCAGGCATGTTGGTTCTTTAACCTGTAATTATCTCATCACAGCATACGTTGCAGCCTGTCTGCTACACAAGCTGGTTATTCACTTTGCACATGGGGATTAGAATTCATTTTACCTGAAATGATTCACTGTTCTTTATAAAAGTGTCCATAGTTAGCCAGGCACTGGCCACTCACGCCTATCATCCTAGCTACTCAGGAGGCTGAGATCCAAGGGTCGCGGTTCAAAGCCAGCCAGGGCAGGAAACTGTGTGAGATTCTCATGTCCATTTAACCACCAGAAAACCAGAAAGGGAGCTGTGGCTCAAGGTGCTAGAGCACTAGCCTTGAGCAAAAGCGCTCAGGGACAGTGCCCAGGCCCCGAGTTCAAGCCCCACAACCAACAACAGAAAATTGAAGTGCGTCCTGTGCTAGGGGGTGGCAGGCAGGGCACCCTGGGAAGAAAGGTCACGGTGGTGATGTCCTTCCTGGGAAAGCAAGTAGAGTTCAAGGGTGAACTCTACCCAGGAACGCAGGGCCGGGCTCCAGTTCCACATTCACCTCCTGACTTAGCTCATTGCTAGTGAGACAAGAGAGTGGCAGCTTAGAGAGGTGGCAGCTCCTATGAGCCTGCCAGACATTCCGCGAACATTAAAGCCTCACGGTAAAAGCTGAGAACACGGCGCGGGCCGCCTGTAGTGTCTGCTTCCACAGCCCAGAGCTCCTGGCTTCTAAATGAAGAACAAGAGGTGGTAGCTCATGCCTGTAATCCCGGCTACCAGGAAGGCAGAGGTCAGCCTCGGCGCGGGCCGCCTGTAGTGTCTGCTTCCACAGCCCAGAGCTCCTGGCTTCTAAATGAAGAACAAGAGGTGGTAGCTCATGCCTGTAATCCCGGCTACCAGGAAGGCAGAGGTCAGCCTGTGCAAAAATGAGGGAGACCCCATTTTAACAAATAATTTGAGTAGGATGGCTGGTATCTCTATTCCCAGATTTACTTCAGGTATAGTTAAACCCTGGGTTCTCCCTCCCCCGCCCCCCCCAAAAAAAGAATCTGTCTGAAAAAGTAATTAAAGCAAAAAAGAAAAAAATAGGGATGAGAACATGGGGTCCAGTGGTAGAGCATCTGCTTAGCAAGCTGGAGGTCCTGGGTTCAATCCCTAGTACCACCAAAAAATAAAAATAAAAAGGTTGGCTAGGTCAAGGGCTTGCCTAGAATGTGTGAGGACCATGAAGACCAACAAAAAGCAAGAAGGAAAGCATAAATATTAGGTATAAACAGACTGGACTGATGTGACTGAGAAACAACATGATTTTCAGCCAATAAGCCAGCCATTCACCGAATTGTTTCAATATGACGCTGGTGTGAATACTGTAAGAAGTGGTCCATGTTCCAAACATCCTCCTTTAGAAAAACCTAAAGAATCCCCTCTTGTTCCACCAAATGCTCCGCACAGATTCCTTCAGAGAGGAAAGGAAGCTTCTCATCAAAGGACAACAAAAGAAACTTGTTCAGTGGTGTGCATGAAAAGGTAGATAACAGGAGCCCGGTGGGCGGCTCTCAGCTCAGAAGGCTGAGGATCAAGGTCCAGACCAGCCTAGGAAGAAAAGTTCTCAATTCCATCTCCAACGAGTCAACCGAACACTGGGCTGAAGCCCAGAAAAAGCACCCCCCCCCCCGAAAAAAAAATAACAAGGGTCAATAATAGGAATGTGGCTAAACCATCCTAGTTGTTTGTTTGTTTTTGCTAAGGACTGGAGGCCCAAAGTGGGTTGAGTAGCTTTCTGAAGGTCACACAGCTAGCTGACACCTCTACTCTACCCCCCTCCACCCCCCCTAGTTTACTAGAGATAAGAGTCTCACGGACTTTCCTGCCTGGGCTGGCTTTGCACCATGATCTTTAGGTCTCAGCCTCCTAAAGTAGCTAGGATTCCAGGCGTGAGCCACTGGTGCCTGGCTCCCCATTGGTATTTGATGGACATTCTTGTATTAAGTTTCATCACTGTGATTTCTGTGTGCAGTGTGGCTTTGTTATAGTCCAGGGTTTTAGAGAAACAGTTCTCATCTGATGTGTTGGGATAGGAAGAGTTCTGGTTCCTGTAGATTGGTGTAGATAAGAAATGTGGCTCTTGCTTTGAGGGAACCTGTCCTGGTCAACAAGCCAGGCTTTAGGAATCTCTACTTTCTGCACTGCAGCTGGACTTAAAAAACACACACACACACACTCTCATGGTTTGTTGACCCAAATCCACCTTCTCCACTGCCCAGTTGCCTGTAATTTAGCAAATCCAGGTATATTGCCATGCACATTAACTATGGAAGATCAGACAGGTGTCTGCTGGGCCCTTGATCCTTTTAGTGAGAGGAATAACCACAGGGTCATTGCGTTTGATTCACACTTCGGTGTTCACCCCACTGAATCCCAATTCGGCGCCAGGAGCGTAGCCATTGCCAGCTTCATTTTACAGATGAGAAAACTGAGGGGGAGGTGCAGGGACACGGCCAGGGTTCTCCAGCTCGCTGGGTACTAATGGTTGAGGTAAAAATTAGAAGTCAGGTAATGCTAGGGCCACCCAGTAACTCTGATGATGGGCCTTGAAGGCCTGACCTTTCCAAATAGCAGGTTGGGAGGACCCCCCCCCCCCTTCCCATATGCTACCTAGAATAGAGTGACCCCGAGCTAAGTGCGGCTGGCCAGGGGGGTGTGAGGCACTGTGATTTACTTGTTCAAATTCCTGCTGATGATGCACATTTGTTTTGAAACCCCGCCTGTCTTTCTTGCCTACATTTCAGTCAGAACTAAGACATGGTCCGTTTTACTATATGAAGCAGCCACTCACCACAGACCCTGTTGATGTTGTACCGCAGGATGGACGGAATGATTTCTACTGCTGGGTCTGTCACCGGGAAGGCCAAGTCCTTTGCTGTGAGCTCTGTCCCCGGGTTTATCACGCTAAGTGTCTGAGACTGACATCGGAGCCAGAGGGGGACTGGTTTTGTCCTGAATGTGAGGTTAGTTTCCTGACGAATGAATCCACCTTACCTGCCTCGTTTCCTCTTCCTTTCTCTTTCTTCCTTTCAGTGTGACATTTGCACATAATCCCAAAAGGGGGGAAAAAAGAGAAATTTCTGGCCTTCTTGTCTGCTCTGTCCGGGCCACCCTTCCCCTCCCCGTCGACCGGCGTCTGCACTGGCTGCCGCACAGCTGCTCTTGGAAAGATGACTTGCCTGGTTGTCATGGCTTCCGCTGCTCCACGAATCCCCGGATGGCTTTGAAATCTGCAGCTGCCTCCGCTTCTGTAGCGAGCGCCTGGGATGTGAATTCCTAAACCTTGTTCCTGCGTGCTTTTGAAAAGATCTGGCGCTCTGTCTCCCTTTCTTGGATGTTTCCCCTGCTGCCTCATTGAATCGCCGACAGCAGTCAATCCAGGAGGACCAGTTTGGGGGATATGCCCCGCGTAGCAGGCATCTGATGTGGCCTTTCATCTGGCACATGTTTCTTGAACACAATCGGGGTCCCTGGGATCTTGTGGTGTACAGAGCTGCATGGATGATGATCTTCCTAGCAGAAGATAACAGGCACCCACATAAAGTCAGTGAGATGGGAGAAAAACGAATCAAGACGGGGATGAGCTATTTCAGCAGACACGGAGTCCCCTGCGAAGGGCCCAGGCGCCTGGAAGCCATACTGCTAATGGGAAGACAAAGGAAGAAGAGCCGAGTGGGTGGAGACACCTGGCCTGCATCCTGGTCCGTCCTGATGGTGGCCCCCAGGTGTCTTCGTGCTACAAAGTCGCGGGCCAGCCCTCGCAATTTGCCCTGTCTTCACGAGGCAGCTGTTTTTGAATGCTGGAATGTTCCTTTGCCAAGTTAACGTAGAGTGTCTCTTGCATTCTGTGTAGCTCTCAAATGAGGAAGGTTTCTGTGTATGCAATGGAAAATGGCTCAGGTACCTTTAGTGTAATAAAGCCCCCCACCGCCCCCCGCATCAAAGGATTAAGCCTCTGATGCCATTTCTGTGTAAAGCAAGGAGAAAGAGAAGAGATAGAGGAGAGGAAATTAGAATTCCAGGCCTCGTGGTTAGAGGACGATATTGTTCAAGACTCCCCAGTGGGTGACTGTCACCAGACACACTGCCCCTACCTTCTGGGACTAACGTTCTCTGTGACCTTCTCCACACTCGAGTGCCTGGCCAGAACCTTCCCCAGTGTGCCTCGTGTGGTCCCGCTCTTCCACGACAGTGTGAGGTAGACAGAGGCTCTGCAGGGCGGGTCCTCAGGATGATGCCGCTTCCTGGTGAAAGGTTAGGGTTAGACTCTAGGACTTGTTCAGCTCCGGTGTGGGAGGGGGCCCCAGGAAGGGGGCCAGCCTTGGGTATGTGCTTCGGTTGCCACGGAGGACTCGGGGATGGGCTGTGGGCAGACAGATCCCTCGGTTTACAGGCTTGAGCCACCAGCACCCCGCTTCCTTGTTTACCCCTCTCCCGCCAATTTGTCTGTGGGGATGGCAGGTCCTGTCAGGCAGGAGGAAGGTGCCAGATTGGGAGGGAGGGAGGGAATGACAGACAGATGGACACCGTGGGCAGTAGCTGGAAACATGCTGAGCAAGGTTCAAGCGATATTTGTCCTTTGTCCAAACGTCAGGGGCCCAAGTTTCTTGCAGGTATTATTTGGCAAAGCCCGCAGCTGGGGCGGCAGGAGGCCTCAGGCCCCAGCTGTCAGGCAGCTAGACTGCGTGCCTTGCACTGTTCTCAGCCAGTCAGCGTCTTCTCTCTCCCTTTCTGTCACAACCAGCCAGACACACCTGAGTGTCCACACAGGAGAGGGAAGAGTGGTGAACTTCCTGCCTCCCCGTACCCGGTTTCCATCTCCTAGTTTCATTGTTGCTGCCACTGGAGTCCTTAATGTGTGGTTCCAGATTTCTATAGAAGAGCCTGCATTCAGTATCTCCTATGGGGCTCTTAGATGGGAACTTCTGTCATTCCCCCCGCCCCCCAGCCCCCACCCCCATCCTGGGGCTTAAACTCAGGGCCTGAGCACTGGCCCTGGCTTCTTTTTGCTCAAGGCTAGCACTCTGCCACTTGAGCCACAGCGCCACTTCTGGCCTTTTCTGTTTTTGTGGTGCTGAGGAATCGAACTCAGGGCTTCATGCGTGCAAGGCAAGCTCTCTTGCCACTAGGCCATATTCCCAGCCCGCGAACTTCTGTTTCTTATGGAATGACAAGTTTCTGCCTGTGGAGGTAGGGAGCAAGGCTTTGCCCTTTGGGAAGTTTCCAGGGCATCCTAAATAGGTTCCTGTCAGTGGGATAGAACAAAGTCCTTTTTCACTATTGGCTGACATACCGCCATCCTCAGATTATTTTTTTTTAATCTGAAGCTCTGTCTGTGTCTGCCCTGTTATTGGGGATGCCCTGCCAGGCTCCTGAACTTAGGACCCCTGGAGGATACAGGGAGGTCATTGTGATGAACCTGCGGGCCTACCTTTTACTATGCACTCTTGAGATCTGGTGATCCGCGGATCGCATCTGCTCACACCTTTCTCAGATCAGCTCCTATCTCCACCAGCTAGGAAAACACAAGGCCTGACATGCAAATACTGTCCTGTTTCACTAACCAATCTGGTACAACATGCAAATGTCACTCATCTACTGACCAATCCAGTACAACATGCTTTACCGACCAATCTAGTACAACATGCAAATATTGTTTGTACAGGTTGGTCCCAGACAGAGATGGAGACCTAAAGAGCTAAACAGCTCTCCTCGTTTAGATGGGAATTGCTTTTTTGTTTTTTAAAGGGGCGAAAAAAATAGAAGGAGAGTTAATGCATGGCTAGTCGTGTCTGTTTTTCTAACTGCATCTGTGTGTTATGATTTTTGACTTGTAGAAGATTACAGTAGCAGAGTGCATCGAGACCCAAAGCAAAGCCATGACAATGCTCACCATTGAACAACTGTCCTACCTGCTCAAGTTTGCCATTCAGAAAATGAAGCAGCCCGGGGTAAGGAGAAAAAGCTCCTGCTGGTCCCAGCGTAAACCAGACACTGCCTTTCCTTCTGTTCTCTTAGCAACTCCCGTGGTCCCTGGAAGCCTGGCTTCTCAGGCAACCTCTGCACACTCTTAAGGATCTGCTTGGATATTCCCACTCAAATTCGGAAAAGTCAGTGCTATGGTATTCTGTTGATTGGTTCTCAGCAGTGAGTACGCTCAGTGTCTGAGGAGCTCGCGAATGGCCTCTGTAGAAAGCTGGCGGGGAGTTTGAATTCTAGTGGGCGGGGAAATGAGGCTTGATTTCCTATTGGCTGAGAAGGAATTTTCTACTCTTTTCCCACCATTTGGGATGTTCTTCTTCCCTGAGAAATGAATGTAGCCCAATCTATTTATAAACCAAGGCCCCATGATGGATCCTTCTAGCAAACTGCAACCGGGACATTTCCACCAAGATGTGGGCTGTGGACGGCCCATTATTTCAGTCTGGAAATGGGATGTGGAGCGTGGTTTTGGTGTCTTTTGGGAAGTTTGATGGCAGGGCAATACCTTTCAGCCATCAAGTGTGGTGTGCTGGCTAAGCATCTCTGCCTACCCAACTGGTCTGGCTTGAACTGGGGGCTTGAACTCGGGGCTTGCTGATGGTCTCTTGACCCCTCAATCACCCTTCCATTTCTAGCTTTTTGCCTGGTTAGTTGGTCATAAGAGTCTCTCATGCACTTGCCTGCCCAGACTGGCGTTAACCTTGATCTTTAGATCTCAGCCTCTTGAGTAGCTATAGGATTACTGAGGGGAGCCACTGGCACCTAGCCTGCAGTATGCTTTTCATATACAGTAGACTAACTTCCATTTTGGATAAAAGAGGGCTCATGGGCAGCTGCTAACTTGCTTAGAAGTCTTGCTTGTATAGAACTGAGTATTTCATTAAATCCTCTAGATCATTTGAGCTGATAAGTAAGTACCACACATCTACAGTAAGCCAAGCAGGTGCCTTGAGCTGATTCAAGGAGGGCTTAAGTGAACGGGTCAGGATAAAAATCTTATCACAATCCTTGTAATGGAAGACAGTATGACTTCTCAAAGGAAAAGCAAGATCCCACTGTCTAGATATTTTTCCTCACTTGGAAATTATATGTTGGCATTAGTGACTATGTACTGTGGCATCTCTCATTATACCTGGATTTTGGCCTCATTTTTGCTCTTGGGCGTGTGCAGGTGTGTCCACTGTTCTTCAGAGTCCCTGTTTAATATAACTGATAGATCATGCATCAGCCAGGGGCGAGAATAAAACCTGTAACAAAGCAAATAACAAAACCAAAACAAGTTCAGCCTGGGATGATTTTCAGTGACAGCACAGGTTTTGAGGGTGGACCCATTCTGAGTTTTCCAAGGTCCTCCGTGGTGGATGTCGTTGGGCTGTTTTCTGAAAGGCAGGCTCAATCTTTTAGAGCTCCTGGTTGCTTGCCCGTCTTGCCCCCCCCCCCCCCCCAACAGCAGTGACAGGACTGTGCCTGTGTCTCCTCTCTTGCAGACAGATGCCTTCCAGAAGCCTGTGCCGCTAGAGCAGCATCCTGACTATGCGGAATACATTTTCCACCCCATGGACCTCTGCACATTGGAAAAGGTTGGTCTCCATCAAAGAGCCAGCTGATGAGCCCATGGCTCCCTCCCTCCCCCCTCCCCCTCTCCCCTTCCAGCCTCACTTCAATTCAGATGGCTTACCCCCCCCCAGGGCTGGCCACCCTTGTTACCTGAATGCATCGTGAAGCTTCTTAGGGATTTGATGATTGATTGCGGCTCCCTCCTCCTTCCCTGAGTTCTTTCTTTCCAAGGTGCTAATGAGCGCAGCAGGAAGGAAGAAGAGAAAATGAAGTGTCTGAGAGATTTTCAGATCAGCAGTAAAGATGTGTCTTCTTAATCTGGACATATCGCCTGAGAAGGCCATTTCTGTAATGCCTAAAGATGTTTTGCCAAAATTAACATGTATGACACGCACAGTCAGGTTCCCAGGGGTGACTCCATATTGAGCTCTGTGAGCCGGGAATGGAAAGCACACCTGCAATGCAGGGTGCTGCTGCTCACACCTGTAATCCTAGCTAATCAGGAGGCTGAGATCTGAGGATTGTGCTTGGTGGCCAGATTGGGTAGGAGAGTCCATGAGACTCTCACCCCCCCAAAGGTTGGAAGTGGAGGAATAGCTCAAATGGTGGAGCACCAGCCTTGAGCAAAAAAGCTAAGGGATAGTGCCCACACTTTGAGTTCAAGCCCCAGTACCAGCAAAGTAAGTGCAAAGCAAAGCATGCGTTCACCGGAACCAAATAGTAAATTCTAATCTGATTGGGAAAGTGGCACGTGGTTGTGTGGTGGGAAAATGCAGAATCATCAAAATAGGGATGCAATGCTAGCTTCAGGTTTCACAGTAATGTGCCTCAGTTTCCTCTTCCGTAAGGCAGAGACAACGTACCTAATAACCCACTGAGTAGGGGAGAGCACGGGACCTGGCCAGTGTTGAAGGGCATTTTTAGGGGGCGCCGTGAACGCTACCCAGGGTGGTTTGAACAGATCATGGCGATGATGCTTGTGGCTTTTCTTCCCAGAATGCGAAGAAGAAAATGTATGGCTGCACCGAGGCCTTCCTGGCCGACGCCAAGTGGATTTTACACAACTGCATCATTTATAATGGCGGTGAGTGGTGCGGAGGCCCCTCAGGAAGGGAGCGTGCCAGGTGTGCCCTCCGCCCTGCCCGGGCCAGCTTCTGGGAAGGCCCACCCACGCCATGGGCTCGTGGGCGGAGAATCTCCAGGACCTCCCAGCTGTGTGTTGCTGTTGCGCTTACTTTAATATCCACTGCTCGATTGGGTGGGGAAGTTCAGTGTTCTTAGCACTAAGGTGCATTTCTAGCCCTAAAAAATCCTTATGTTAATGGAGGACCCATCCCTATTCACAGCCATGTGTATATTGATTTCCTTTTTTTTTTTTTTTGCCAGTCCTGGGGCTTGGACTCAGGGCCTGAGCACTGTCCCTGGCTTCTTTTTGCTCACTTGAGCCACAGCGTCACTTCTGGCCTTTTCTATATATGTGGTGCTGAGGAATCGAACCCAGGGCTTCATGTATATGAGTTCCTTTTTCACTGTGGAGTGGTTTCCTTTTCATCCACGTCCCACGGTGAATATGTTCACCTGGTTGACGATGGCAGGGGCTGGGGTCACTTTCGCCTTTGGGCTGCTGGGAGAAAGGCTGTGGGGGACTTGTACACTCTGGATCCCTCCCTGCTTTCCTGGGAATGGTGTTGTTGCCAGCACCAGGAGGTATGGCAGAGCTGCTCTGTGAAGGCCCTGCCGCTTTGGGCTCACAGTCGGGCTGTTTCTGTTAATGAGAGCCTGTAGACTGGCATTTCTCCAGTAGAAATCTACTGTCAGAGCCAGCCAGGTACTGATGGCTCACGCCTGTAATCCTAGCTACTCGGGAGGCTGAGATAGGAGGATTGAGGTTCAAAGCCAGCCTGGGCAGGAAAGTCCATGAGACTCTTGGCTCCAATTAATGGCATAAAAAGCTGGAAATGGCATACTGGCTCAAGTGGTAGAGTGCCAGTCTTAGCAAAAGCGCTCAGGGACAGCACCCAAGCCCAGAGTTTAAGCTGGGATTGTTCCCCTTTTCCTACCTAGTCTGCAGGGAGGTCTGCAGAGAGGCCTTGTCCACATCAGAGCTTCTTCACTTTTGATGGGTGAAATCAATCACTTGCCATATTAGAAGCCAGAAACGTCTAGATTTTAGCCTTCTGAACTCTGACTCCTGGGGAAAAACAAGTTACGAAGAGCATTAGCAGACGCGTAGCCCCTGGACAGGGTGTCAGCCTGTCCCCATTATAATTGTTTTTAATTTGGATAAATATTATTTTATATAATCAGAGCAGTGCTGTTTTCTCGTTCTCTTAGGAAATCACAAGTTGACGCAAATAGCGAAAGTCGTCATCAAAATCTGTGAGCATGAGGTACGCACGCATGTGGTTCCTGCGGCCCTGGGTGGGCCTGGGTATAAGAGGTGGATGGGGGAGGCTTTGCCATCTGCTGAGGTGTAAACAGCGCCCCCTGTGGCGGCAGCGCAAGCGGCAGGCAGGGAACCCCGTGTGAAGACCCCTTTCCTGCAGCAGTGGCCAGAAGGCTTACCTGCACTGGCTTTTGTTGGTTGACAGGATAGTTGTGTCCCGGGGTTTGGGGGTGTGCAGGCAGGGGCCTCCGGGTCTCCTTCCAGCGGCGGTTGGGCGGTGGTGAGTGTGGGAACAGAGACGCGCAGGCTGGGAAGGGACCGCAGGTTTCCCCGTGGTTGCCGAGCGAGCGGTACATGGTGGCTGCTGATTTCTGATCAAGCTGCCGCCAGGCCAGGGCCCTGGGTCTGGCGCTTCCTCCCGCCTTAAGAGGGAGAAAGGACACTTGGACCTGGAAATGATGCTCGAGGGAGAGCGGAGTCTGCACTGAGGAGCCTGTCCTCAGGGTGGCGGGCGGGGCCAGCTTGGTGGGGATGTGGAAGGAGGCTGGAGGTGTCAGGCTCAGCGTGGCCCTGTGGGTATTTGGGGAAGAAGCGTTCACTGTTGTCAACCATGGTGGCCATGGGCTTAGTGGCTCTTTGGACCAGAGGCCATGATGGCGGCGATCAGCTGACACACAGGTTGCCATGGTGCTTGCCTCTCCACCGTGGCCCTGCTGTGGGCTTTTAGTTTGTTTATCATACCCTTCAAAACCCAACAGACAAGCCCAGTGTGGTAGTGCACATCTGCTGTCCCGGGTAGGCCGGGGTATCACAAGGTCTCAGCTAGCCTGGGCAACACAGTAAGAACCTGTCTCTAAAAACAGAGCAAAAGAAAACCGGCTCTCCAGATGGAAGCCCCACACACGTGGAAACATCACCAAGCGTTTATTCGGGGCAGCCACCTGTGAGGCCTTTCCAGCAATGCCATCTAATACCCTTTTGCTTTCCAGATGAATGAGATCGAAGTATGTCCAGAATGCTATCTAGCTGCTTGCCAGAAACGAGACAACTGGTTTTGTGAGCCTTGTGTGAGTTGATTCGACTTTCTTGATTACATTTGTAACTCCCGCGCCATGGCCGGCGACCCCAAGACAGCCTCTTCCATCCAGGGCGTGGGAGGGGAGAATGTGGGTGAATCCTGCGGATGAGCATAGGTCTGAAGGCTTTGGTGCCCATGCCGTGGCTGCAGGTGGGAGTCGGAGTAGCTCCAAGGAGAGGCAGGAGGCTGAAGAACACGCCTTGAGTCCCATGAGTGTAACCTGCCAGTCACGGTGTGTGTGTGTGTGTGTGTGTGTGTGTGTGTGTGTGTGTGTGTGTGTGTGTGTCTGTGTGTTAGAGCTTGGACATGCCCTAGTGGACTGTTTCAGTCGCTTCGCTCTGGTTCTCAGGATAGAATGTCACCCTCATGGGGCATTGATTTCAGGGCCTGGTGTTTTGTGGACAGAGGTACACAGAGACAGACAGAGAGAGAGAGTGTGTGTGTGTGTGCGCGTGCGTGCGTGCGTGTGCACGCACAAGGTGGTAAGGATGGAGGTTTGGAGATAGCAAGACTGGGTGGGTAAGGAGAGAGTCAAAACTTCCTTTCTTTTTATTTTATTTATTTACTTATTTATTTTTCATTTTTGCCAGTCTTGGGGCTTAAACTCAGGGTCTGGGCACTGTCCCTGCCTGTCTTCTTTTTGCTCAAGGCTAGCACTCTGCCACTTGAGCCACAGCGCCACTTCTGGTCATTTTCTATATATGTGGTGCTGAGGAATCGAACCTAGGGCTTCATGCATGCTAGGCAAGCACTCTACTGCTAAGCCACATTTCCAGCCCAGCAAAACTTCCTTTAGGCCTTTTTGCCTATGGGGAGAAACACGTTTGAAGCCAAGCCCTGGTGGAGTCCTACTGAGTCCAGGGGGTTCCCGTTTCCCCCTCCATGCTAGACACATGCATTTGATCCAAGCATAGCGGAGGGAGGTGCGTCCCTGCCACTGTGCTGCCTGGAAAGTCTTGCTCATGGGTATCCTGGTAATAGCAGAGCCCAGGACTCAGCCCTGCCTCACACCTCCCTCTCTCCCCGGGACTTGCTCAGCCAGCCTACTTTCACAGTGCTCTCACAACTTGGGCCATGCTTCCAGCCCAACTTTTTTGCTGGTTCTTTTGAGGGTTGTTTTGTTTTGGCCATTCCTGGGGCCTTGAACTCAGGGTCTGGCTTCTTTTGCGTAAGGCTAGCACTCTACCTCTTGAGCCACAATGCCACCTCTGGCTTTTTCTGTGTATGTGGTACTGAGGAATCGAACCCAGGGCTTCATGCGTGCTAGTCAAGCACTCTACTGCTACTGCTAAACCACATTCTCAGCTCTTTGCTGGCTCTTGGGTTTTGAGCCTCAGCCCTTGGATCTCAACCTTCTGAGCTAGGATTACAGGTGTGAGCTACCTTGCTCAGCATAGTTTTATGGATTTTCCTGTGGATTCTCCTCAGTCTTCTCCTCCCCAGTGGTGTCTAGGTGTCACGGCCGCCTCCTTAAGAGGCGGTACTTGGGCTTGCCCTGCTCAGGGACTGATGTCTGGGTACTCCTATCACTTCCCACCCACCTGCGCCAACCTCCCACAGCAAACTGCAACGTGGATCTCAGCACCAAATATCTACAAGTCGCCATCTTGTTTTTCTTCTAGAGTAATCCACACCCATTGGTGTGGGCAAAACTGAAGGGGTTTCCGTTCTGGCCCGCAAAAGCTCTGCGAGATAAAGATGGACAGGTGGACGCCCGATTCTTTGGACAGCATGACAGGTGAGTGTTCCATCAGGCCTTGAACTCACTCATACCCTCAGTTGAGTCACTGGGTGGGAAGTATAACTACATTATTCTCAGCATCTTTGTTGTGGGGGGCACACACACATGTGCATGTGTATGTATGCGCCTGCCAGTGCTGGCATTTAAGCTCAGGGCCTTGTGCTCTCACTGGGCTTATTTGCTCTTGGTTGGTGCTCTACCATTGGAGTCAGGCCTCTGTAGTCTGGCAATTTGCCAGCAAGAGTCTGTTTAATTCAGGTGGAGGCTGGCTTTGAACCACCATCCTCAGGTCTCCGCCTCCTGAGCTGCTAGGATGACAGGCGTGAGCCACACCGGCTCCTGGCTTATTAGTACCGTTTTCCCCAAGCCAGTTCTTGTAACTGGTAGCTGATGTGGCTGTTGTTTTGTTTACTATTGTGATATACCAACCGTGGATCATGTAGTTGTAAAATATTTTCCTGTGCTATGTTAAGTCCAATGTGCAGGCTTTAATTTCTTCAGGTATGTTAGAAAATAACGTAATGTAATGGTTGTGTTGATGGAAACCAGCGTGGGAGTGAGTTCTGTGGCTATTTTAAGCGCTGCTTGGCAAACACACACACACACACACACACACACACACACACACACTTTTTTCTTTTCCTGGAGTAAATTAAACCTGAGCAAATTGCTTTTCAAAATAATGCTTTCAGGGATCGGAAGTATTTTCCCAGCCTGCCAATAAATGAATCTCCTGCCATTATGCAAAGCAGTTCCCTCCTGTTCCCTTTTCTCTGTAGCAAAAATGGGAAATTATAAGGAGATCCTGTTTTGACAGGCATAAGCCCCCCACCCCCCGCCTTCTGCCCTCCCCTCTCCTCCAGCTAATGGCAGCAGCCCCTGTGTGCCGGTAGACTGACATGGCTCCCCCCCCCCCCCCCCCCAGTTCCCTCTAAGCAAGTTCTGTTTAATTAGAAGAGGCAAGGCCTCTCTCAAAGCCTCACACCCCCTTTCCAAGCAGTTGGAGCATGCAAGTGCCAGAGGGGACTATTTAAATACATAAAGTCAAATTATATACTCACCCAGCATAAACAGGAAATACCGTTTACATTCTAAAAGTAAAACCAACATCTAAAATAGCACTTGGTTAGATTTTGCTGGAGATTTTGCAGACTAGAGAAGAGTACTTTCAGCCAGGCTCACGCCTGTAATCCTACTAACTCAGGAGGCTGAGGCTGAGGCTGAGGCTGAGATCG
Organism: Perognathus longimembris pacificus; assembly: GCF_023159225.1. Classification (NCBI taxonomy): domain Eukaryota; kingdom Metazoa; phylum Chordata; class Mammalia; order Rodentia; family Heteromyidae; genus Perognathus; species Perognathus longimembris. The sequence goes on along the minus strand of NC_063166.1, from coordinate 77,585,928 downwards.
GAGGATGGAGGTTCAAAGCCCGCCCAAGCAGGGAGGGAAGTCAGTCAGGCTCTTAGCTCTAATCAATTTTTTTTTTTTTAAAGCTGAAGTTGGGGGTGTGGCTCAAGCGGTAGAGTGCCAACTTTGAGGGAAAAGGTTAGGGACAGTGCCAAGGCCCTGAGTTCAAGTCCTAGTCCTAGCACAGGTAAAACTACTCATTTGGTGCCTGCTCAGCCTGAGGTATTGGCCAGGGCTGTGATTGTGAGCAGGAAGCAGGTGGACTTGCTCTTTCCCTCAGGAGGTGAGCTGGGTTGTCCCTGAGCTTTGCCACTTGAGCCACACCTCCACTTCTGGCTTTTTGGTGGATAATTGGAGATAAGAGTCTCTGGGACTTTCCTGTGTTGGCTAGCTTCAAACTTCAGTCCCCAGATCTCAGCGTCCTGAGTAGCTAGGATTGCAGGCGTGAACCACCAGCGCCCAGTGATGATTTAGCTTCTTACTCTGTAGGGTAGCTAGCACACTGTGTAGCTGGCCTGCCCCTCGCTACTCAGGAGGCTGAGGCCTGAGGTTTGCAGTTCAATGCCAGCCAGGACAGGGAAGTCCCAGAGACTCTAATCTCCAGTTAAGCAGCAGAAAGTGTGGAAGCGTGGCCATGTTCAAATAGTAGGGCTGACCCTGTCCCTGTGCTGACCTCCCTGCAGGGCCCTCATTCCTTCCCGCTCTCAGGTTACAAAGGCTGAAGCTGTTTTCAGAGGTCATTCCCCAACCATGCTTCAGCGGCCCTGTGGTGCTGCATGCCTGTGATCCAGGAAAGGATCGGGTGTGCCGGGCCAGTCTGGGGCAGACAGGGGCTTGAGACCCTCCCTGCTTCATACACAAAATGAAGACCCCTGGGTAGGGGTGTGGCCGAAGTGGCTGTGCTGATTGCTTAGCTCGCAGAACTCGCCTGAGTTTAACCTCAGCGCTATAGCACACAAAATAAGAACAGGCCAAACGCTTGGCGGGTCAACCCTCATTTGTGGACAGGAGCTAGAGGAAGCCAGACCTTTACCTATTAGAAAGACAGCAGTGTCCATCACTGGGTGAGGAGGCGGGAGCCAGTGTGCGCATGCGTCCTGTCTGCGCATGCGTCCTGCCTCCTGCGAGGCCGAGGTTGCGGATGCGCCAGTGTGCGCATGCGCCCTGCTTCCGGAGCGGTCCTCTGACACGCATGACCACCTGCACCCGGGTCACTGAAGGGCGGAGCTTGTGTTAGGTGAGCAGGTCAAGGCAATGGTCTGGCTGGTCACCCCTGGTGTGTGCCTGGGCAGGCATCTTCCGAATGGCCTTTTGTCTTTTAGAAGAAATGGCTTCCTCCCCCCCCCCCCCATTTCTGTTTTATTTGGATGCATTGCACGCCACTATGTAAAAACACAGCTCCTGCATAGCAGCTCCTGCTTTCTCATATGCTTGGAGAACTTCGTGAATAAATCTGATATTGCTCCCCGCGTGTACTGTGTAGAAACCGCCTTTTTTTTTTTTTTTGGTACGAAGTTTTTAATATTCCTATTTATTCTTGTAAGCCTGAGTTTGTGGGCGGCAGGTGGGCACGGATGTACTAGGAAATAAGAGACTGCTTTTAAAGTTTTGGGTTTTTTTTGGTGCTGGTTCTAAGGCTTCAAGTCAAGGTCTGGATTGCCCAAGACTAATGATGCTCTACTCCTTGAGCCACACTGCCACTTCCTTCCTTTTTGTCGTCCATTGCAGACAAGAGTCTCATAGACTTTCCTGCCTGGGCTGGCTTTGAACCCTGATCCTGAGAGCTCAATCTTCTGAGTAGTTTGGGATCACAGGTGTGAGCCACCAGCTCCTGGCTAAGAACTGAGTTTTGTTTTTTTTTTTTCTCCTTGGCTTTCCAAGAAAACTGAAGCCCAGAGAAGGCAATGCCTTGCCCAGGGTTTGCTCAGCTGGCTGGGGTGGAGCCAGGCAGGTTGGAACTGAGCCAGGGCAACTCTGCAGAGTGTTCTACAGTAGACCTGCCCCTCCCAGGTGCATTGTACAGTAAGATGAATCCACTTTCCTCTTAAGTATTTCCCGGGTCTGTTCTAAGGAAGAGAAATGCTTACGTTGCTGCCAAGGCACTTCAGAACCTGGGAGGAAGCAAGGGACCGGCCATGGGCTGGGCAGTCGGTGTCCGGGCTCCCACTGGCTCAGGCTCGTCCACAGCCTCTATTTATTTACTTTTGTTCTCCACTTTGCCCGGATGAGGGCCATCCTCGCTTGAGACCTTGCTGCCTGCTGCAGTCCTGGGGTCACCGGCTGCCTCCGCGGGGTCCTGCCCACCCTCATTCCCACCCACTAGGATGAAGAGCCACAGGGCTGCGGCCCCGCCTCCTCACCTGAAGGAGCACCGGCTGGGTAGCCCGGTCTCCAGGTCTTGGCAGATGGGAAGCTCTGGGACGCATGAGAGATGGGCTGATTCCAGGGACTCTCAAGAGAACAGCTAGCTATTTCTGCTGTGTTCAGGAACAATCATCCAGTCTCCATGCTGACTTCTTCTGCCTTGGGGTCAGGCCTTATTTTTTATGGAAAGCAGGAAGTCAGTGGTGGTGGTTGAAGAAGGGTGAGGTATGACACGAGAAGCCTGCTGTCTGTTTCTCTTGAGAACTTGGGAAAGCGGGCAGGGCAGGGTCCAGACCCCCACCCGACCATGCTGGATATACAGTAGCTGACACGCCTTGGGCTCCGTTTGATCTCTACTCTGTTGGCTCCCACCCCACTTTCTTCCCCTACGGGCATCGGTTGTGTCCCCAGAAACCCAAACGCCCCTTGGGAGAAGCATGTTCCCAGCAGATGACAGCTGCAAACCAGGGTCAGGCTGGTGAACCGGAAGTGTTGGCACAATTAAGTGTGGATGTCTCCTATTGGCTCTGCCACTCTGGGGGTCCCTGCCCCTCCCACAGTAGGGTACTGACAGGAGGAAGACAGAACTTGGTGGGTGTTGTGCTCCCAAAGATGAAAGGCTGCTGTATGAATGATCCCAAGTTCAACAGCTGGAGCCGCATGAGCGCACCTGTCTAGTAAGCATGAAGCAGCCATAAAGCCGAGACAAACAAAAGAGATCCTGATGGGTGTGGTGGCGCATGGCTGTAATCTCAGCACTCTGCCCTTGGGAGGCTGAGGCAGGAGGATGCAGTGAGGTCAGCCCGGGCTGCATAGTGAATGCTTCTCACAAATCACACCAGAGCACCACGCAAACAAGCTCTCCTGTTACAAGTAGGGCTGTGCAGTTTCCGAGAACTCTGTGCCCCTTAGTGGGTTCTGGGGGGCAGTTCTGTCCTTGGGGTACATACAATGGAGGGTACAGATCGGGAGCCCTTCTTATTCTCCTCTGGCTGAGAACCAAAGGGATTTTTGTGCTCTTTCTGGATTAACATAACCAGGCCTGTGGCGCCTTTCACATCCTTGCTTGGTTCTGCTGCTCATGCTATTTCCTTATGGCAGACTATATTCATTAAGTGGGTTATGTATAATTATTCAAACCAAGTCACTTATTTAAAAAGGATATGCATTGAAGAATCTTAGCAGGCATGCTAGGCTAAAATTGGTTTGTCCTAAGAAAAGGAAAAAAAAAAAAAAAACAAGCTGGGTGCCCGTGGCTCATAACCTGTATTTCCAGCTACTCAAGACACTGAGATGTAAGGATCACGGTTCAAAGTCAGCCTAGGCAGCAAAGTCCATGAGACTCTTATCTCCATTTAACCACCAAGTAGAAGTGGAGCTGTTGGTCAAGTGGTAGAGTGCCCTTCTTGAGTATAAAGGGGAAGGGAAATGAGAGGCCTTGAGTTCAAGCCCCAGTACCACCACACACAGACATCTTAGAAATTAAAATTGACTTGAGTTCTCTTCTTTTGTTCCTCTAGGGCCTGGGTTCCAATAAATAATTGCTACCTCATGTCTAAAGAAATTCCTTTTTCTGTGAAAAAGACTAAAAGCATCTTCAACAGCGCCATGCAGGAGATGGAGGTTTACGTGGACAATATCCGCCGGAAGTTCGGGGTCTTTAATTACTCTCCGTTCAGGACACCCTACACGCCCAACAGCCAGTACCAAATGCTGCTGGACCCCAGCAACCCCAGCGCGGGCACCGCCAAGCTCGACAAGCAGGAGAAGGTCAAGCTCAACTTCGACATGACAGCCTCGCCCAAGATCCTGATGGGCAAGGCCATGCTGAGCGGGACCACGGGCCGCCGCATCTCCCTGTCGGACATGCCCAGGTCCCCGATGAGCACGAACTCCTCGGTGCACACGGGCTCTGACGTGGAGCCGGACGCCGACAAGAAGGCCACGTCCAGCCACTTCAGCGCCAGTGAGGAGTCCATGGACTTCCTTGACAAGAGCACAGGTTGGCACCGGGTGGCGCGGGGCGGGGCCGAGGAGGCCTAGACCCAGGTGGCCGCCCTTGGTGCCACATCTGTGGGGTCTGATTCAGGCTGGGGAGCGCTTTAGCGCTTACAGATGTGCCGAGTTGGACTGCTGGAGGCCCCCGGATGCCGGTCTCCTTCCAGGCCTTCCGCTCTCTCCATGGAACCTGGCAGCTTTATGGCTTGTTTCTTCATCTGGAGCCTGGTGATGGTCACAGGCTGGTGTTTGGTTTTTGTGTTTCCCAGTCCTGGGGCTTGAACTCAGGGCCTGAGCACTGTCGCCCGCTTCTTTTTGCTCAAGGCTATAGCACACTACCACTTGAGCCACAGCGCCGCTTCTGGCTTTTTCTGTATATGTGGCGCTGAGGAATCGAACGCAGGGCTTCATGTATTCAAGGCAAGCACTCTCCCACTAGGCCACATTCCCAGCCCGTTGGTTTTGTTTTGAGACAGGGTCCTCCTGTGTAGCCAAGGCTGCCCTTGAACTTGCATCCTCCTGCCTTAGCCTCCTGAGTGCTAGAATGACAGCCATGCCATGTGTCTGGGCCCTTGTAGATCCTGGTAAGGATAAATGAGTCCATACACATGGACGGCCGAGAGCAGCGCCTGGCGTTGCAAGTACTTCCCCGCTGCTGGTCATTCCGCAGCGGGGCCTAATCACATGTCTGCACCAGAAGGGAAAGCAAATGAGAGATGTTGGCAAAATGGACTGAAGCACTGTTGCGTCCCTGCGTGATGATGCATACCTCCATTCGGGGCACTGGGGTGGCAGGGTCAGGAGCGTTGTGAGCCCCCGGCCAGCCTGGGCTTCATCCTGAGTGGGACCTTATCTCCATTTGTTCAGTGTGAGGTCAGATGTCTTAGAATATTTCTAGAATGAGGGAAATATATTGCCAAATTGAACCCAACAGTTGTGTGTGTGTGTATTGAGTTGGTCTTAGGGCTTGAATTCGGGGCCTGAGCTGCTTTGCCCCTATTACTTGAGCCATAGCTCTACTTCCAGCTTTTTGATGATTAGTTGAAGAATCTCATGGACTTTCCTGCCTCGGCTGGCTTTGAACCATGATCCTCAGGTCTCAGCCTCCTGAGTAGCTAGGATTACAGGTGTGAGCTACCGGCTGGTTAAGCTTCCTTCCCTCTTTTCTGTCAGGAAACATCAGGACTTCTAGAGACTTCCAAGCCCCCGGTGTGCTGTGCACTGAGGGTTCCCCCAGTTTCTGTTGGGGTTGTTTTCAGTGCCGCACCTAGCTGCCCTCGCATGCCTTTGGGGCGACCTGGGACTTGGGTCTGTGTCCTCCCATCCACAGTTGAGCAATGGGGCTTTCTTTGGTTTGAGGGTTGACATGGCTCGTGGTGACAGCGTTTCAGTTTCCCCCTGTGTCTTCAGTGAGCAGCTTTCATTCCATGTGAAAGGCAAAACCAGGTGCGCGCCCCCCCCCCCACCCCCAAGACTGCTTCTCCCTTGTGTGAGCTTGGAGCTTGGGCAACACAGACCTGGTGACTTGGGCAGGAACTACCTTTGTGAGCCTGTGTCCTCCCTTCCTGAAAGGCTGGCTGGCTTGCCCTTCCTTCCTTTCCTTCTTTCCTTCCCTCCCTCCCTTCCTCCCTTCCTCTGTTGTGGGGCTTGAACTCGGGGCCTGGGCGCTGTCCCTGAGCTCTTTTTGGATTATGGATGGGAGCAACAGGAGACACTGGGCTGAGAATTGTTTTATTCTTACAGATTGTCCCTTGGAAGCGCTGTGGGCTTTCTGGGTCTTTCTTAAGATGATCCACAATGGCTGCCTGAATCCCACTCAAACTTGGCTGTTGGACATTGACATTTGCAGATTCGTGCATGTTCCACGTTTTAAGATCCATTATTCTATTGGCTCCCCGCTCCCCTCCTCAGAGTTCCAAGGTGTGGCCCTTGTTAGCTCGTGGGTCCGGGTCCAAGGTGGCCAGCCTCTCTATTAGAGCCCCAGTGTCCCCTGGAGCTGAGAGACTCTCTGAAGGCCTCTGTGTGAGGGAGGTGCCCAGGCCCGGCCCGGCCTTCCCCCTGCCCCCTGCTGCCCCCTATTGGTAGCAGTGGTGTTAGCACTTAGTGGAAGGGGAACAGGGCTGTACTAAATAAATCCCAGGCTCCACCAAGTTGGGAGGGAGGGGGTGTGTGTCACGGAGAAGAGATGGTCACATCTCGGGTTGGGAGAACCCCAGGGCTAGCTTCCCACCACAGAAGTTGTGAGGGCGGCAGCATGAACCTCACACAGACGTGAGTTAGTCCGTAAGTAGGAGGCTTAGAACCTTTCCTTCCTTCCCAAGCAGCCCAGTCTTGTGTATGTCTATTCCTCTGCAGAATGGAATTCAGCTTCTGAGAAGCTCCTTGCTCTTAGAGCGTTCCCACCGCAATCCTTCATGGCCCTAGTGGATTAGGTTCTGCTCTCCCCTAATCAGGGCTCCGGCCGGAACAGAGGCCTCCCCAACCTGTTCTGGTCTTCAGGATACCCAACGAGTCATCAATATGAATGGGGACAGCTTCCCCAGGCCTGGCTCTCAGCCTAAGGGCTCCATAGTGGGCAATTCTTAAGGAGGAAGGGAAGGCATTTTTATATGCTTCCCCCCCCCCTTAAAAAAAAAACCAATACCTTGCTGTCACAAAGGAATGTTGAGATAAAAAAAAGTAAAGTCAGCTGTACCTATGGTTCATGCTTGTAATCCCAGCTACTCAGGAGGCTGTGATCTGAAGATAGGTTCAAAGTCAGCCGCCAGGAAACTACCGATAAACTACCAAAAAAACGGTAGTGGTGAGCCGTTGCTCAAGTGGTAGAGCGCCAGCCTCGAGCAAAAGAGCTGAGGGACAGCGCCCAGGCCCAGAGTTCAAGACCCTGGACTGGGGGAAAAAGATCACGGAGCCTGGTGATCTTAAGTACTCATGTGGGGACCAGGCTGACGTGAGATTGCGGGGGGGGGGGGGGAGAGCCAGCCAAGGGGCTGGGTGAGCAGATTGCACCTGTTACTTAAGTGGGTTCTGCCCATGCGCATGGGTCACACTGCTTCCTCGTGAGATATGGGAGGCGTGCCGGCAAGTCTGGTCTCCTGTATGATGTCGGAAAAGAGCTGCAGAGAGGCGCTCGCCGCTCCCCGTGTGCCCTGACCCGTGGCGCGCTCTCCCCGGGCTGCCCGAGTTAGATCCGGTCATTCCTTGAGCTTTTCCTGTGGTGCGTTCTTTCCAAGTGGGAAAGTGGACTCCAAGTTGCGAGGCAGTTCGGATCTCTCTCTCAGGGAGCCCTCAGATACCCCACCTTATTATACACAGTGACTCTTGAGCTGGGAATAACAACTCTTTTTCTTTTTGACGCCAGTTGTGGGGCTTGAACTCAGGGCCCGGGTGCTGTCCCTGAGGTTTTTCCCTCCAGGCGAGCGCTCTACCACTTTGAGCCACAGCACCACTTGCGGCTTTTCTGAGTAGTTTGTTGGAGATAAGAGTCTCATGTTTTGTTTGTTTGTTGTGCTGGGGAATCGAACCCAGGGCCTCATGTATATGAGGCAGGCACCCTTGCCACTAGGCCATAACCCCAGCCCTCTCATGGAGTTTTGTTTGTGAATTTTTTTTTTTTTTTTGGCCAGTCCTGGGCCTTGGACTCAGGGCCTGAGCACTGTCCCTGGCTTCTTTTTGCTCAAGGCTAGCACTCTGCCACTTGAGCCACAGCGCCACTTCTGGCCATTTTCTATATATGTGGTACTGGGGAATTGAACCCAGGGCTTCATGTATATGAGGCAAGCACTCTTGCCACTAGGCCATATCCCCAGCCCCCCAGGCCTAGTCTTGAACACTTGAGTGCAAGGGGTCTTCCTGCCTCGGCTTCTTGAAGAGCTGGGATTGTGCCTGGCAGCGTATGCATGTTTTCTGAGTTGATTTCCATGTTAAAAACCCTGCCAGGCAGCATTTCTAGAAGTGTCGTTTGTCCATCCTCAACCCTCAGATGCAGGGTTGGTGTTTTTGTTTTGTTTTGGCGTTAGCACTGGGGCTTGAACTCAGGGCAAGCAGTTTTGCTCAAGGCTACTGCTCTACCACCTGAGCCACCGCTCTACTTCTGACTTTTTAGAGGCTCATTGGAGATAAGAGTCACAGACTCTCCCCCACAGACTGGCTTTGAACTGTGGTTGTCAGATCTCAGCTTCCTGAGTAGCTGGGATTACAGACGTGAGCCACCAGTGCCTGGTTCCGTGCAGGCTGTGTGCGAGGTGATTGTAAGTTCAGGGAGTTTGTCGTGAGTCATGCCCCCATCCAGCGTGCGGAGGCTGTGCGCAGGAGGATTCTGTTCTCGCGTGGAACCAAGTCTCGCGGGTCTGGAGTTCAGCCCCACACACAGTTAGCGCGGGCTGGGATTTTGCAACTGCAGATAATAAATGGTGCGATTTAGCCCACACTTGTGACTCGTACATCAAAGTGTAAAATCTTGATTAAATTATTTGACTTCAAAGGCAATTAGTTCTTCCTCTGGGTGAGATTTATGGCTTTATGAAAGGATTGGCATGCGTTTCAGAGTTTAATGGAAACGAGCATTCCCAACGCCGTTCTGCTTTTGCAGACGCCTACGTGGTGTAGAGCGAGGACTCGAGCCTAGCACTCGACCTTCGGGCTGGGTAACCGCCTGGGCACTGTGGGAAGTTAGACCAGCTTCTCCAGCCTTTACCCACTCCATGCCAACAGCACACTTAGCTGTGACCGGCGACCTCGCCCCAGACATCGCCTGCTTTCCCCGGGGGACCCTGCCGAGAACCACAGTTCATAGCTCGTGCTTTTTTTTAAAAAATAATTTCATTTTCTTTAAGTAGTTGTACAGAGGAGTTGCCATCCCGCACGGTGTTTTATGCACACAGAGCCTCTTCCTCAGTGTCGCCCACCTGTTAGCACTGGTGATGGAAATCCAATTGCTGAGCACCCGTCTTTTAGCTTCCTCGGGCTTCATGTTTGATTTTTGCATCACTTTTTTTCCCTCCCTCAAAAATGCAGAATATTTGAGAAGAAATGTTCTAGAAGAAATGGTACTTTTTAAAGGTTGGGTGTGGGATTCTGGGTGCCCGGCTCAGGCTTTGTCTCCCTGCCTCTCCTGCATCCGCTTGGAGAGGTGGCGCGCAGAGAGAAGCCATCCCTCCCTCTCTCCCTCTCGGCTTTGCTGGTTTGCTCCCGAGCTTGCAAGGAGAAAGGCTCCAGTCTTCAGTCCACCCACCGAGTTCATTCCGTGGGTATTTTTAGCTTCTGTGTGAATTATTTAAGACACTCTCACAGGAGAGGTTTCCTTGGCAGTGTGTCTCGAATGATGTCCTGTGTGGGTCAGTTTCTTGGTGTAACAAGTATCGTGGGTCTGTGTGTTCGGGTACGGCGGTTGGAATGGCGATAGGACCACCCCAGCCCCACGCGAGGACCCACGGAGGACAGGCTGTCCACATCTCCCGTCCCTGTGCCCCTTTCCCTCCCCCTCCCCCTTGCTTCAGATCTCCTGTCTCCCCCTCAGTTGTGTTTGTAAGAGGGCCCAGAGGTGTGACCCCAGGGGGCCTGAGGAGGCTCCTGAATGCTTGTTTTTGGTGAAATGAATGCTTTGGTCTCCATTCTCAGTGAAAGTGAAGTCTGGACAGGTGTGGTGGTTGAACGCTTGTGTCTCCTCTCTCGCGCGCGCCACCTGCTGGTGAGCGTGGCTTCCTGCAGCCTGGGAGCCGCTGCCAGCTGTGCGTGCAAGCCCCGTCCTCCTCCCCCAGGCCGATGACAGGCCTTTTATGAGCCCGGCTGCCCGTCGCCACATCTGGACGGGGATGTTCTGGTTCCATCACCGTTTATTTTGAGATTTACGCCCGCGGATGGGCCAAACCAATTTCAGTGGCAGCTTAGCCGATTTGTCTTAGAGCTTTGGGTTGAATGGAACAACCAAGGGGGCCCACTTCGTGTGGCTTGCACATTTTCACAGTGGGAGAGAAATGTTTTTCTGGAAAGAAAACGGCCCCACCTGTCCGTGAGGCCGGGATGCGCTCGCTGGAGCGGAACCACGTGTACGTTTCACACCTGCCCTCCCCTCCTCGCTCCAAGCCCACACCTGACCACGTTTCTTGTTCATGGCTTTGTAGACTTGGCTTCTAACGGTCAGGCATTTTGTTTTCAGCTTCTCCAACGTCCACGAAGGCCGGCCAAGCGGGGAGCCTGTCCGGGAGCCCGAAACCTTTCTCTCCCCAAGCCTCGGCGTCCGTGGCGACGAAGGTGGAAAGGCCTTGCACCACCGGCAGCATCCTGAACCTCAACCTGGGTCAGTGGCTTTGTTGGAAGTGTCTCTGCAGCGGCGGGGACCGGTTCTGCAGGCTGCAGTGTCTGCCTTCTTTTTTGAACCTTGAACTCTTTAACCCGTGCAGAGGATAGTAAAGATATAAGTGATGAAGGAGAAGGAAGTTCACAGAGAAGGAGCAGGGCCTAGGGATTTCCTGCGGCTCCTTGGCTCAGTCATTTCATTTGGGTTTGCCTTACATCAAGGTCGGCAAGATGACTGCCCTTGATTCCCAGATCCCCCCTCCCCTCCCCAATACATCACAGACGCGTTTCATGAGCTCCTCTCTCTCTTCCTCTCTCGTCAGTTTTTGTGTGGCTTCAACTCAGGGCTTGGGTGCTGTTCTTGAGCCTCTTTGTACTCGAGGCGAGCACTCTACCACATTGAGCCACGGCGCCACTTCCAGTATTCTGGTGATTAATTGGAAGTAAGAGTCTCACAGGGACTTTTTAGCTTAGGCTGGCTTCAAACCTGGATCCTCAGATCTCAGCCTCCTGAGTAGCTGGGATAACAGGTATGGGCCACCGGTGCCCAGCTGACTCACCTTTTTTATGCTCAATTCACTGGGGTATATGGTTTCCCTAATTCTTTTCTGGTGTGTGATTCAGCTTTTTCACTTAAGGCTGGTGTTCTGCCAGTTTGAGCCACAGCTCCACTCGATAGAGGAGGGGTGGAAAAGCATCGTTATAAGAGGAAGAGGGAGGTAGGAGGAGGGATGGTGGAGATCAGTCAGTACAGCCCCGGTTCACAGTGGTTTGCGGGGTGCTCACTGAAGTGGGAGGAGACCCATTTGCTGCCTTGGGAACATTCGTTTCCCCCCCAAATCTGGTTTTCTTTTTCTCGGGTGCCTCCCACCTCCAGACCCTGTCAGATCAGAAGGCGTGTGTTGTGTGGAGGCGGCCTGCCCTCACCGTGACATTTCCTCTCTGCCAATCATGCTGGCAGGAACAGCCCCGTGGGGTGGCCGCCTGGCACCTCCTGCGCTGCTGGGCCATGCACTGGGCGGGGGCACCTGATGAGGCGGGCGTGGCGGTGGGTGCGCCCGGCAGGGGGGGCTTGGGGACACGGAGGGTCCCTGTCCTGGCTCCACGAGGCTCCATGTCTCCTGCCTCATGGTCACTGAATAAAAGCTCTGGGATGTTTTGTGGGCTGGGTTTCAACCCCTGACACGCGGAAGGTCTGCTAGGTCTCCCGGGCACGTGCTGGGGATGGAGCAGATGCTCTGCCGCGCCCCCCTCTCCCCTCCCCCACCCCCATGTCCTGGGCCCTGGCGGCCTGCTGCCTTCTAGTGGTGTGGGGCTGTAGAGCAGGCAGCAGAAGGGGTGAGAATGGGTTCAGGAAATGGAAGCTCGCTGATCCTTGGGAATCCGCCTCTGCTGGGAGCTGGGCGACGTGGGTTCCTACCTGGGAACACCTGCCAGCCCCCTGGTTTGTATGTAGGATGAACCTTCTGTGTAACGCTATCCTCCAGATGACACACACACTCAGGCTGGAGGTGCCCCCCTCATCTCTCCCCTCCTTTTCTCATTTGAACCTTGGGCTGGGTCAACCGAGATCAAAACCAAGCCGATGTTGATGGGCAGGCAGCCTGGCCCAGTCGTGGCCTCTGGGGGGCCTGGGGGAGCCATCCCCCCACCTCTGGCTGGCAGGTGCCGCCGTGTCTGCTGGTGTAGAGAACGAGCCCCGTGCGGCATTGACCTTGGAGAACCCTTGGTGATGTTGGACCGGGGGCTGGCCTGTCCACTCACCCGGGGAAACTGTCCAGCTGCCCAGCACAGCCTCCCATCTTCCAGAGCCCCGGCGTTGGGGGTGAGTGGGTGATGGGAGTTGATGGGGTGAACCACCAGGTAGTTGCGGCTTCCTGGTGTGCGTCCCTCCTGGCTCTGCCCTCCCGCAGCTGGGTGGTGTGTCCTCCCCTGTCGTCCCCCCCCCCGCCCCCCGCCGCTCTGACCGCCCCTGGTGCCTTGCAGATCGCAGCAAAGCGGAGATGGACCTGAAGGAGCTGAGCGAGGCGGTGCAGCAGGCGGCCCCCGTCCCGCTCATCTCGCCCAAGCGGCAGATCCGAAGCCGCTTCCAGCTGAACCTGGACAAGACCATCGAGAGCTGCAAGGCGCAGCTGGGTACGTGTGCGGCCTCCGGCCCTGGCGCGGGCCCCTCGCTCCCGTCCGTCCTTCACGCCGTGTAGAGGGAACCCCCTCGCGGGGTTTTCTGGTTCATGGTTCAGCAGGGTTCTCTGATCACATCAGTGCTTAGTTTTTGGTGAGGCTGCCCCGAAACTGTGCATGCCGGTGGGGTGCGTGGAGGCCTCTCTCCCTCCTTCAGGATGTGGCTCGGGCCCAGTGCAGGCCTCCCCTCCTCTCAGAAGCCTCCCCTGAACGCCCTTTCACTATCCCAGGTGCCTAATTGCCCTGGGGCACTTGTGCTGGGGGCAGGTGGGGAAGGATTGAAACACTCCTCAGGTGTATACTGTTGTCCATGAGGGGGGACTTAGCTCTGCGTGAGTTAAACCCCTGGGGGTAGGTGGGTCCCAAGTTTTTAGAACTGAATAGCCCAGGCCCTTTGCAGGCTCAGGTTCTGTCAGTGGACTCTGGTGACCCTGCCAGGCCTGGGGGTACCATTTGAGATTTGTTTTCTTTTTGTTCTTCACTGTTGTTGTTTTTCTGGTCTGGGACTAGGACTGGGACTCCATAGCTGACATATTCGCTCACTGGCTAGCGCCCTACCCGCTGAGCCAGGCCTCCAGGCTCCAAGTCATGTTTTCTTATGGTAGTAGCATGGGTCACGGGAGGTGCTTGCCCCCGTTGCGTCCTGTTCTCTGGCGAGTGCCAGCAGGCCGGCTTTCCTTTTGGCTCACAGGCATCCACGAGATCTCGGAGGACGTCTACACCGCCGTGGAGCCCAGCGACTCGGAGGACTCGGAGAAGTCGGACAGCAGCGACAGTGAATACCTCAGCGAGGACGACCCCAAGTCCAAGCCGGAGCCCGGGGAGCAAGAGGACAAGGAAGGGAGCCCGCCCGACAGGGAGCTGGCCGCGGCCAAGAAGAAGCCCAAAGCCCCCAACCCCGTGGAGGTCAAGGAGGAGGCGAAGAGCGCCTCGCCGCCGGGCGAGAAAGCAGAGGCGGCGCCGCCGAAGGACAAGGCCAGCCCCGAGTCCCCCACGGACCTGGCGGACAAAGCCAAACCCTCGCCTGCGCCCGCCAAGGAGAAGCTGAAGGGCAAGGAAGAGACGGACTCCCCGACGCTGCACCTGGGCCTGGACTCCGACTCCGAGAGCGAGCTTGTCATAGACCTGGGAGATGACCATGCCGGGCGGGAGGGTCGCAAAAACAAGAAGGAGCCCAAGGAGCCCTCCCCCAAGCAGGACGGTAAGTGGGCATGGCCCTGTGCAGAATCCCAGTGCATTGTGGGATCGAGGCGCTGGGTCTCCCTGAGCTAGGCCGAGCCGGGCTAGCACCATTGCAAGACTCCCTGTCTGGTGAAAGACCAGGCCAGGGCCAGGCCCAGGCTGGATAGGGCACCTGCCTAGCCTCCCCACCCCCCCAACCCCGTTGTTTTGTTTTTGCCAGTCCTGGGGCTTGAACTCTGGGCCTGATCCCTGTCCCTGTCTTATTTTTGCTCAAGGCTAGCACTCTACCACTTGAGCCACAGCGCCACTTCCGGCTTAATCTGATGTTTTTTAGTCTGAGCTGTTGCTTTTCCTGGGCATTCGTTCCTTTCCTAAAATTGTTTGAATTGTGTGTGTGTGTGTGTGTGTGTGTGTATCAAAGGTCTGTCCCTGTCCTCACTTGAGGCTGCCCCGCCTCCTAGCTACCCGGTGTGTGTAGACAGGATGCCCCAGGGCTGGGGGGGGGGGGCACTGGAAGGGGACCCAAGGTGACTTCCGTGCCTCTTCGCCCTGCAGGATTGTGACTTAGGAGCATCGTGGTCCTCCGGCCACTAGGGGGCGGCAGCACCTGCCCTATGGCCGCTGTGCCTGAAGATGGGGGGGAGGGGGATGGCAGAGGGTGAGCAGGCCCTGCCCCTTTCATTGTATTCAGAGCCAGCGGGGAGGCCCTGAGGCTGGGAGTGCTGACTCTCAGTTCTTCCTCCTGCCCTTCCTCCCACAAAGTTATTACCTGGTGGCTGGGAGAGGCCAGGGGAAAGAAAAATGCGCTGAAGGGGCCCAGTGGAGGTGGAAGTCATGAAACCCCAGGCCCCTGTGTGAGGAGGGAAGGGACAGCTAGCAGGCTTCAGCATTCGTTAACTGAGCCTGACTCCTGACAGAGCACAGAACGAGACTTCTCATCCAGACCCTGGAGTGCGGTTAGTCTATATGCCTGGGTGTCCACAGCCCAGTGGCTCAGGACAAAGTCCCGAGGCACCGCTCCGCTGTGCTAGGGAAGAGATTGATTGGGCTGCTTGTGGCTCTCAGGAGGGCAGAGGGTTGATGGCGGACCAGTCCCGAGCTGCCTCCTGGCGTCGCAGATGGTGTGGTGTGTGTGTGCAGTTGGACGGCATTTGTTCCAGAAGCTTTCTGGAGGTGCCTAGCTGTGGGTGGCCTTGCAACAGATCTTTGGATTGGTAGGTTTTAGGCCCAGTCTTCCTCCAGAGGAACGAGGCTCTGTAAACTGGAAGCTGGAGGCAGTGAAGCGAAGGTGGGATGAGGAGACGTCTGGGACCAGGTTGGAGACAAACATATCTGCTGTTCTCACGGTCAGTTAGCAAAGTTGAGTTGCCGCTTGGGCTCTGAGCTTCCTAGCAGTACAAGCAAATGGGAAAAAAAGCAACTTCTTGAGTTATTCAATGAGTTTTATTTATTTATTTATTTTTGGAGGAGGAGTGCTGGTCCTGGGCCCTAAACTCAGGGCCTGGGTGCTGTCCACGGCTCTCTTTGCTCAAGGTTGGTGCTCTACCACTTGAGCCGCCGCTTCACTCCTAGCTTCTTTTTGGTGGTTGACTGGAGATGAGAGTCTCACGGACTTTCCTGCCTGGGCTGGCTTTGAACTGTGATCCTCAGATCTGTAGCTTCCAGAGTAGCTAGGATTATAGGCGTGAACCACGAGTACCTGGCTTCCTTAGCTTTTTTCTTTTTTTTTTTTTTCCCCCATCCTCAAGACTGGTGCTCCGCCCCTTGTTCCGCTTGAGATTTCGTGGTAGTTCATTGGAGATAAGAATCTCACAGGCTTTCCTGCCAGTGGTGCTAGCTAACCATGATCCTCAGATCTCAGTCTCCTCGGTAGCTAAGATGACAGGTGTGAGCCACTGGGCACCCAGAAAAAGTAAAGTACTGGAATGTTGAGGGTGTGGAAGTTTCATGGAAGAAGGTACACCTGTGATCCCAGATATTTGACCGCACGAAGCCACGGAGCACCTGCCTAGCAAGCACAAGGCCCTGAGGACCCCCATAGAAACCCAGAATGCCCCCCTCCCCCCAAAAGCCTTGGGTAGGAACTGTACAAGGGAAAGTAAAGCCAGACTCCATCCTTTGCTGTGATTATGTTGACACGGGGTGGGGGTGGGGGGGAGGTTGAGGCCAGGGCTGAATTCCTTTTGGAGTTGGCTTCTAGTTCTATCTAGTTCTGGGCACCTCCACAGCCTTTGCCCTGGGGCATGTGGAAAGGGGGCGGGGAGACGCTTTGCATTCTGGGAGGTGGTTCACTGGGCCTTGGGGAGGCCCGCTTCCTGGCTCTGACTTTGGCTTTGTCTTCTGGCTGGCTGTGACTGGTCCTTTCCTGATATTTGGGCGGCCTCCTCCTCCGGTTGGTGGCCCTGTGAAGTTGGCGGGCTGGGTCTCCTCCCCCCCCCCCGCCCCCTCCCCTCTCCTTGAGTCCCAGGAAGCTTCCTGAGTGGAGGTGAAATATAGGGAGACCTCACTCCCCTGCATGGTGGGCTGTGTGCTGACCTCCTGCGTCCCTGCCTTGGGTATTTTCTTTCTTTTTTTTTTTTCCACATTAAAAATTGTAACTTCTGTTTATTTACTTGTTTTAATTAAAATAATTAAATAAAATAATTCATTAAAATAATAATTAAATAAAATAAATTAAAATAAATTTTTTTTTTTTTAGCCAGGCCTAGGGCTTGAATCCAAGGCCTGGGCTCTGTCCCTGAGCCTCTTGAGCTCGAAGCTAGCACTCTACCACTTGAGCCACACAGCGCCACGTCTGGTTTTTGAGTGGTTCATTGGAGGTCAGAGTCTCCACGGGGACGTGGCTGCCGGGGCTGGCTTTGAACCGTGCTCTCAGATCTCAGCCTCCTGAGCGGCTAGGCTTCCCGGTGTGAGTTGCGGGCACCTGGCTTTTTATTTAGCCTTGGTCTGAGTGCCATGACCTTTGTGTTTGTTTCCCCTGGGCTGCAGGTGGGGGGAAAGCGCCCCCGTCCACGACGGCCGGTAGCCAGTCTCCCCCCGACACGCCGGTGCTCACCCGCTCTGCGACCCAGGCCCCTGCGGCCGGGGTCCCCGCCAGTACCACGAGCAGCAGCAGCAGCAGCAGCAGCAGCAGCAGCAGCAACAACAACAGCAGCAACAGCACCACCACCAGCAGCAGCAACAGCAGCACCAGCACGTCCAGTGTCACGGTGCCAGCGCCGGCCACCTCGGCGGTCACGGGAAGCCCGGTGAAAAAGCAGAGGCCCCTGCTGCCGAAGGAGACCGCCCCGGCCGTGCAGCGGGTCGTGTGGAACGCCTCAAGTAAGTTTCAAACGTCCTCCCCAAAGTGGCACATTCAGAAGATGCAGCGCCAGCCGCCGCCGCCGCCTCCGCCGCCGCAGCCCGCGCAGGGGACCAGATATCAGACCAGACAGGCCGTGAAAGGTACGGCCTGCCGCGCGGGACCTCGGCCGGCCCCGCCCCGTGCCCTGCACGCCTGCAGATCGCAGCCCCCCCATCCCCCACCCCCCCACCGGCCTTAGTGTTAAGCACCCATTTGCCACCTGCCCCCTTTCGTGTCACGAACGGGGGACATGTCCGTCACTAAGACGTGGACCACACGCACTGTGTCCCCCTCCATCCGCCGCCTTCCATTCCACGTCCTCTCGGGCCCACCGGCAGGAACTGCTTCTCCATGCATGTGTGCATATATATATATATTTACACATATATATGTGACTCCATCAGATAGCTCATCCCCCTCCCCCCTCTTTTTATTTCATCCTTGTTCTAAAGCCTAGAAATGGTGATGTTCATGCTTCCTTGCCCCCACCCCTCGGCATGCATTGGAGATTGTGTGTATTAGTGCATCCGGCCCTTGATGAAAGCATTCATCATCTGTGGGCATTTAGTTGCTTCCAGGTTGTTTTTTTTTATTATTAATTTTTAATTTAGTGTCGTTTCTTGTGTTGCTGCCGTGAGTGTAAGTTTCCTTGTGCACGTGCGTGGGCCTCTTGCCATGATTTGGGAGAACAAGCAGGGGATGGGAAGGTTGCCTTAGAAATAAGGGTTCAAGCCAGGCGCCAGTGGCTCACACCTGTATCGTATGCAGCATTTCAGGAGGCTGAGGTCTAAGAAGAGTGGTTTTGAACCCAGCCTAGGCAGGAAAGTCCAGTTAGTTGACCCCTGAAAAGCTTAAAATGGAGGTTGCGGCCCAAGTGGGAACCGCTTTAACCTTGAGGGAAGAAGCTTAGGGATAGCAGCAGCCCCAGAGTTTAAGCCCCAGTCCCGGCACCAAATACAATCCAATATAAACTAAGGGTCGGCTATGCTGTGTGCAGAGCCAGCATGTAGCATGAGGGAGAGGAGAGGTGGAGGGGCTCGGCAGAGTGAGAAAACCGCGGGGATCCGTCCGTGTGTGACCCCTGCGGGCTTGCTGACGTGTTCAGTATAAAGTCAGGCACCCGTCTTCCTGAGGGTCGTAGGAGATGGGCCCATCTTCCTGGTGGGCTGGAAGCAGTTTTTTTTCTCAGGTGTGTTGTTCTGGGGGTCAGGGGTCCCCCTGCCATGTGGCCGTCAGCGCCTAGTGATGGCTGTATCCTTTTGAGTCTTGGTAGCGTGAAGTTGAGGCCTGGCTGTGGTCCAGTCCAGCGGGATCGTGCCTCGCACGTCGCAAAGCTTGCTGGGTAACAGTGGAGGGGCTCACGTCGTGCGGGGAGGGGGACAGTCCCTTCCCCTGCGGCCGGGGTGACCAGGACCCTTTGCCTTTCCAGCTGTGCAGCAGAAGGAAGTCACGCAGAGCCCGTCCACGTCCACCATCACCCTGGTGACCAGCACACAGCCCTCGTCCCTGGTCAGCGGTTCGGGTTCCGCCAGCTCCCTGGCCACCGCCATCAGCGCCGACCTGCCCATCGCCACCGCCTCCGCCGACGTCGCCGCCGACATCGCCAAGTACACGAGCAAGGCGAGTGAAGGCCGCTGACCCGAGCCGGGCCGCACCAGTCAGCGCCAGTCAACACACCGTGTTGTTCTGTATTCCTTCGTCGTTCTTGGTTTGGGGTCAGTTGTGGGGCTTGAACTCAGGGCCTGCGCACTGTCCCTGGCTTCCTTTTGCTCGAGGCTAGCACTCTGCCACTTGAGCCACAGCGCCACTTCTGGCCGTTTTCTATATATGTGGTGCTGGGGAATCGAACCCAGGGCCTCATGTATACGAGGCAAGCACTCTGGCCACTAGGCCATATCCCCAGCCCTCTAAGCTCTTTTTGCTTAAGGCCAGTGAGTGCTCCACCACTTGGAGCCACAGCGCCACTTCCTACTTTCTAGTGGTTCGTTGGCGGTGAGTCTCACGGGCTTTCCCGGGCTGGCTTTGAACTGTGATCTTCAGATCTCAGCCTCCCGAGTAACTAGGATGACAGGCGTGAGCCACCAGCACCCAGCTTCCTTCTATTCGTCTTCCTTTTTTTTTCCTTTTCCTCCTCCCTCCTGCCCCCTTTTGTTCCTTCCTTCCTTCCTTTTTTTAATTGTTTTTTGTTCACTTTTCAGGTTTTGAACTCAGTGTCCAGTGCTTGAGCCACACCTCTAGCCTGACACGTTGATGTTTCTTCTGGAAATAGTTCACATGAGATTCTTGTCTCGAATTAACTAGAAAAGCTGGAAGTTGGAGGCATAACTCCATAGGCAGTGCACCAACCTTGAGCTAAAGCTAAGGGACAGCACGCAGGCCCCGAGCTCAAGCCCCAGCGCTGGTAGACACACAAAAAGGCCTTGTCATAAAATTGATGGGTGATTTTTTAAATTACTGATTTAGAGAGGCGTCTGCGATTGCTCCAGTGGCTCTGCCTCTAGTTATTCCCCGTTTCCTCCCTTTCATTGATGCAGTTCAAGCGGTTTACTTACAAATGGGAAAACGGAGGCCTGCCTGGTGAGCGCAGAAAGGCCGGTGGGATGGATGCTTTCTTGGCTCTTAGAAAAAAAATGAACGCACTGACGTTTTGGGGAGCGCCGTGGAGGGGCAGAGCTCGCGTCTGTGTGTTTTGGCAGCCAGGCGAACTTCATTAGTGTGGAACGTGGTTCTGTGTTTGGAAGGGAACGTCGGCGCGGGTTCACGAGGGTTTAACGGGGCCGGCAGGCGCCACCCCGGTCAGCCTGCCTTCGCCTTCTCGGGTTTTCTTGTAAAAATGCTCGCGCCTGGGGATTTTATGGTGACCCGGGGCGTCTGTGGAGATGGACGAGGGCCACGTGGGGTGCGCGTGTTTGTGCTGGCAGCAGCTGGCAGGCCCCGTGGCTCGTGAGGGCCGGGTGTTCACTGGTTTGGGGTGAATTCAGGGTTAGTGTCTCCGGGGGCCTTGGCAGCTGGGTGCCCACGTGGGCTCAGGTGACTGCAAGAATCCGTGCACCGATCTTTCTCTCCCAGAATCCCCTCCCCGTCCCTGAGCTCCCCTGGCAGGCCACTGTAGTTCGTTCCTCTTTACCTGGGGAAACTGAGGCACACAGAGGGCGCATGGAAAGAAGGAATGGTAGGGCGTTCAGACATGCTGATCAGATGTGCTCTGCCTTCCCACGGACGTGGAGAGTTCTGGAAGACCAGGGAGGCCCGCGGCTATCCAAGCAGGCTGAGATTGGGCCCAGGAGGGAAGAAAGCCGGTTATCTCGTGGACTGTTGACGCCCTGAGTTTAAGCCCCCAGTATCCACAGCACGCTTGCGACGGGAATTGAGCTGGAGGGCAGGCCTGACGTCACAGCCGCCCCCAGCTTTGTCCCCAGGGAGGCCGGCACGCGCTGCCGTTGAGATGAGCCTCCTGAGAGGAACTGGCCAGGAAGGGAGGGCTGCCGGAGGGGTGGAGGCTGGAGAGGGAGTCGGGGCTCCTGGGGCGGTATTGGCCGTGTTCTGGGGCTGTTGTTGTGTTGAGGCGTGCCCGAGAGGCACCGAACGCCTCTGTGGAGCTGGGCGCTGTTTGCGGGTCCTGGAAAGCCATTCTGTTGTGCACTGGAAGTGGCGAGTCGTGTGGTTATGCGAATGGTGTCCAAAGTATATGGTGGTGGGTTGTTGTGAGTGCTGGGACTTGAACTCTTACTTGGCATTTTTTGTTGTTGTTGTTGTTCAAGGATCACTTGAGCCACAGCTCCACTTCTGACTTTTTGCTGGTTCACTGATGACAAGTCTCTTGGGTTTGTCAGCCCAGGCTGGCTTTGAACCCTGATGCTCAGATCACAGCCTCATGAGTAGCTGGGATTACAGGCATGAGCCCCCAATGCCTGGCCCAGAGCTTCATTGCCAGTAGCTCCCTTGGGGCTGTTGTCAGCTTGTAACAGAGCTGTCCTCCAACACTGCACCCCGGGCCTCTCCCCTGAGACACCAGCGGTGTCCCCCTCCCCACCGACCACCCTCCCCCAGAGCTGAGATCAGGTTTTGATCCCTGTTCTCCAGGAAAGTCAGAGTGGTCACTGCATGCTTTCTGGTTTTGTCTTTCAGATGATGGACGCGATTAAAGGAACGATGACAGAGATTTACAACGATCTTTCCAAAAACACTACCGGCAGCACCCTCGCCGAGGTCAGAGGCGCGCGGGGCTTCCTGCTTGCTGAGCAGGTTGCGGGCTGTAGAGAGGCGGCAGCAATGGGGCGCTGGCCCGCAGAACCCCAGAGTCAGGCTCCAACACCCCACTTGGTTGTGCTAGCTGTGGGTGCTGACAGCCTCCTCTCTCCTTAGTCGCGTGGCCTAAGCTGTGGAGACTTGATGTGCTCTGTGTGGTTACTTCGTTTCTTTCGTATGCAGGTCCTGGGGCTTGAACTCAGGGCCCGGGTGCTCTTCCTTAGCTTTTGCCGTCAAGGTTAGTGGTGTTTTACTGCTTGAGCCACAGCTCTACTTCTGGCTTTTTGGTGGTCCCTTGGAGATAAGAGTTTCACAGATGGACCTCTCCCCAGGGCTAGTTTTAAATGCGATCCTCAGATCTCAGCCTCCTAAATAGCTAGGATCACAGCGAGAGCCACCAGCAACCTGGCCTGATGGAGTTCGGTTGGAATCAAAAAGCACAAAGCAGGGTCTGCCAACCCCCACCCCCTGGGCCAAACGGGAAACCACGTGTTTTGCTTCTTTTATAAACTTGGGACCTGGGTCTCTTGTCCACGTCTGGAATTTTTCTACACGAGCGGTCCCAGAATTTGTGTGATGGAGTTTCAGTGATGACGTGAGGCCTCAGAAACCAAGTGGGTGCTGATTAAATACCGCCACGAGCCTCCGCTCTGTCCGGCTTCTGTGTCTCTTGTCCTCATCCCAAATGAGTTTTCCCCGGATGTTTGGTGTCCAGAGAGACTGGCCTTTGCAACGTCAGGTGACCGGCAAGAAAAGCCAGCCTCCCCGGCCTGATTTTCCAAACCCCGATTCCCCCAGCCTGTAGGCTGAGCTGTGGGGAGCCCAGGGCGGAACCAGGCTGCCCGAGTTCTTGGCCAGCTGTCTGCACTGCTTCCGCTTGGCCAGGCTGAGCGTTGGGGCTCTGTGGGGTGGGGTGCGGCTTGCCGGTGGCCTTCACGGACGCCTGCTCTCCTCCTTCCAGATCCGCAGGCTGAGGATCGAGATCGAGAAGCTCCAGTGGCTGCACCAGCAGGAACTCTCAGAGATGAAGCACAACCTGGGTGCGTGCGGCTGGCCCTGGGGTCCGCCCTGAGCAGGACTGGGTGTGAACCTCTTGATTCCTTGGGTTGGGGACCGCGTGGAGGGTCCAGCCTGGACAAGCCAGGTGCCAAGGAGGTGTGGGGTGCTCCGCTTTCCTCTCTGAAAGTTCAGATGGTTCCCGACTTGGAATGAATGGCTCAGTGGTGTTGAACTTTACGATGATGCAGAATAGTATACACCGAGGAAAAAGCCTGCTTGGGATTCTCTGTGCGCCTCCTTCCCCGAGCTGGGGACGGGCAGGCGCGGGCACTCTTGGCGGCGTGGCTCTGAGGATCACGTGGCCTGCCCTTGGGGAGGCTGTGGTTGTCGGGATATGGGTCAGCAGGTCAGGTGAACAGTCTGCCCCGTCCCCTGCAGAGCTGACCATGGCTGAGATGCGGCAGAGCCTGGAGCAGGAGCGGGACCGGCTGATCGCTGAGGTGAAGAAGCAGCTGGAGCTGGAGAAGCAGCAGGCGGTGGACGAGACCAAGAAGAAGCAGTGGTGTGCCAATTGCAAGAAGGAGGCCATCTTCTATTGCTGCTGGAACACCAGCTACTGCGACTACCCCTGCCAGCAGGCACACTGGCCCGAGCACATGAAGTCCTGCACCCAGTCAGGTAGTGCCGGGGCCCCCCCAGGGTGGCCGGAGTGGGTGGGTGGGCCCTGGGTGCCGAGCGGGGCATGGGGACCCCAGGACCAGTGCCAAGGGAAGCCCAGCCCGGCCCCATTGCGCATGCGTGCTGACCACTGCAGATGCCATTCACAGGACTACACGGGCACACCCATAGCCTTTGCTTTCCTCTCAGTCCAGGGGTATTCCTAAGCACCCCATAGTACACAGGGAACCCCAACCCAGCGTGACATGGCCCCAGTCATCAGTGGCACTGACTTCGAGAACTGTTGCTTTAGTCACTTGTGGTACTTGAACTCAGGACCTGGGTGCTGTCCCTGAGCTTTTCAGCTCTAGGCTAAGTCTCTACCACTTGAGCCACATTGCCACATCCAGGGTTTTTTTGTTGGTTAGTTGGAGCTAAGAGTCTCAGCTACTTTCCTGCCCAGGCTGGCTTCGAACCATGATCCTCAGGTCTCAGCTTCCTGAGTAGCTAGGATGACAGGAATAAGCCCCCAGTGCCTGGTAACTGTTGCTTTTTCACGCTAACACTTGATTTACGGCTTTCAAGAATTGGAGTCCCTTTTCATAGGGAAAGGAAGAGTGTAGAGCCGGCCGTGTGCCAATAAAACTTTATTTACAAAGCAAGGGGCGCTGGGATGATGGGCGTGAGCGAGCTGTCGGCACCTGGTCCCTGCGGATGTCCACGGCTGCCCCCAGCTCTCCGCCCTTGGGCCCGGGGTTGCGTGGCTTGGGGATTTGTGTCCGGTGCTTGTGCAGAGGCCCCGGGCCTCTCTGGCCCCCAGTTCTCTCTGTACCTTGCGGCTGTGGAGTGTGGTGGCAGGTCGCGTCGCCCTGGTGGTGTGGCCCCCGTTGCATGGGTGGGGTTGCCATCTTTGCCCTCCGGAATTGACGTCCATCGTGAATGGCTCAGGAGGAACAGATCCACCTTGTCACACAGACGGGGCCCCTGGGGGCCGGCCGGGTGGGGCCGGGACACCCCGGCCGTGGGTGTGAACGGGGTCCCGCGGGGAGGGCAGCGTGGTCTGAGCGCGCCTCGCCGGGCCCCGTGTCCCCAGCCACCGCCCCACAGCCAGAGGCCGAGGCCGAAGCGAGCAGCGACGCAGGAGCCAAGTCCTCCCAGGGCGGCTCCGCCAGCGCCCAGTCCCAGGCGACACCTGCAGAGCCGGCCAGCGCCTCCAAGGAGAAGGAGGCGTCGGCCGAGAAGAGCAAGGACAGCGGCTCGGTGAGCACCTTGGGGCCCCATGCCGTACGGGTTCTCCGGGGCGGTCAGACCGCGGGGTGGTGAGTTCCGCATGGGCTTGTGGTGGCCAGGGTGACCGGAGTTCGAGTCCAGGGGGAGGAATGGGCCGCCCGCCTGCCCGCCCGCAGCCGGGGCGTGGCCCCTCCCAGGGCCCCGTGGTGGAGATGCTCGCTCCTCCGGGCCGCACGGGAGCTGCCTGCCACAGGCGGCCGTCAGGCACTCGCAGGGTGGCTTACGTGCACGAGGACCCGAGTTCCTTTTGTCCATCGTGGGACTTGAGCTCAGGGCCGGGGCTCTGTCCCTGAGCTCTTTTTTTTGCTCAAGGCTTTTGAGCCACAGCTCAGTCCACTTCGGCTTGTTTCTTGCTTTTGAATGGTTAGAGAGAAGTCTCACTGGGACGTTTCTGCCTGGGCTGGCTTTGAACCATGATCCTTCAGATCTCAGCGTTCTGAGTGGCTAGGATCCCAGGTGTGAGCCATCGGGCCCAGTGTGATTTTTTATTTTTTTAATTAGTTTAATTTCAGTAGCCACACTAGGTCTAGCGGGGCCGTAACGGGTTGCTGTGGTCACCTGGCCCGTCCCTGTGTGCGCTGTCTGTGACATTCAAATGTAGTCCACGTCTCTTGGTTCTCCTTTGCATCCTAGCTACAGAGTCGGTATCACGAAAAATGAAATTGTACCTTGGTTTCGCTGACTACTGCCCACAAGAGGTTGATGTGAAATCAAGTGAACTAACTTGAGTTTTGACAATACTAGACTTGTTAGGCAGGTGCTCTAACCTTCCAGGTCGAGGTATTTTTTTTTTTTTTTTGCCAGTCCTGAGCCTTGAACTCAGGGCCTGAGCACTGTCCCTGGCTTCTTTTTGCTCAAGGCTAGCACTCTGCCACTTGAGCCACAGCGCCACTTCTGGCCGTTGTCTGTATATGTGGTGCTGGGGAATCGAACCCAGGGCTTCATGTATACGAGGCAAGCGCTCTTGCCACTAGGCCATATCCCCAGCCCTGAGGTCGAGGTATTCTTGAGGTAAGGCCTCATTCTGCCTGGGCCAGCCTGGCCCATATAGTCCTTGTATTTAAGCTGCCCATTGTAGCTGAGACAAGAGGCGTTCATCACGACAGCCAACGATTGGTTGAGATGGGGCCTTGTGAAATTTATTTATTTATGTATTTATTGCCCGAACCAGTCCAGAACCTTGATCCTCCTGACCTTTGCTGCGAGAGCCACCCGTGCCAGGCCCGATGTAAAATATATTTCCTTCTTTGATTCACCAAAAATGGAGAGGGTGGTGGGTTGTACTGGGAGTCGTAGTGCATGTCGTGGACCGTGAATGTTCTAGAAGTGGGGAGGTGGGGTTCAGGGTTGAGTAAGGGGCCGGCCGCCTTGCCACGCCCTGGCCCGGCAGAAGATGCACAAGGTGTGTGATTCCCCCTTCCTGGCCACCCCACACAGAGGACCCCGAGGTGGCTTGTGGGCAGTGGGGTGCACTTGCAGGACTCTTGGGGGGGCCCCCCGAGGATGCCGCTGGCATCCTGAGTTGAGTGCCTCTTTCCTTTTTGCACTTCTAGACCCTGGACCTTTCCGGCTCGAGAGAGACGCCCTCCTCCATTCTCCTGGGCGCCAGCCAGGGCTCTGGTATGTCGACCCTGGCGGGAGGAAGGCCTTGCCTGCTTCTCAGGTCCTGTGGGGGCTGATTTGTCAGGGAGACTCTGGCAGTGGTTTTCAGACGATTTGGAGTCCTTGGGGGTGACCTGGAGCGCCCTGGGGCTCGAGTGTGGCAGGGCAGTGTCCAGGCAGCTGTTTGCACACTTGGGATTTACACGCTGGCTGTGTGTTTATTGAGAGGAACTTCATGTGCCATGGGGTTCAGCGCCCTCAGAGAGTGAGGAGACCAAGACTGTGAGGTGGAGGGGCCTTTGCAGTCGAGCCTTCCCTCTTGGGGGCCCTCTAGTCGGTGTAGGGGTGTGGAGTCTCCTTGTCCCCTCTCCCTAGGGATGTCAACGAGCCAGTTCGGAGACGGGCTGACCAGAGCCCGCCTTCATGGCCATTGTGCCTTTTGAGTGGCCCCTTGCCCCGTGCCTGTGTCGGCTGGGGGCCCATCTGGGGGTCATCTCCGCGGGGGCCTGGAACGGGGGCGCGTGGCAGGCTCGAGGGAGAAGCGGAACCCGGCCCTGAATTGATCACAGGACCTCCCTCCTCCTGTTTTATTCTTGTGCTGTAGCTGGGACGGCAGGTGTGGGCCCTCTCTCGTTCCTTCACTCCTCACAAGCACTCTTATCCATCTTGCTCTAGAGCTCAGCCCCGGCTGGCCTTGAGTTCTCAGTCCTCCTCCGTCAGCCTCCCGAGTGCTGGGATTACAGGCGTGTGCTCCCATGCCTGGCTTAACTCTTGCCTTTACTGTAGTAGTAGGATTTGGTTTGCGTTGGTGCTAATGGGAGAGATGTTTCCTACTAAGGACAAGTTTAATTGATCCTTGTTTGTCGTTGTTGATGAAGTTGTGATGAAAGGTTTAATGTTTACTTTTTCCCTTTTGGCAGGGCTGGGGTTTGCACTTTTTTTTTTTTTTTTTTTTTGCCAGTCCTGGGCCTTGGACTCAGGGCCTGCGCACTGTCCCTGGCTTCTTCTTGCTCAAGGCTAGCACTCTGCCACCTGAGCCACAGCGCCACCTCTGGCCATTTTCTGTATATGTGGTGCTGGGGAATCGAACCCTAGGCTTCAAGTATACGAGGCAAGCGCTCTTGCCACTAGGCCATATCCCCAGCCCCTGGGGTTTGCACTTAAGGCCTCACATCGGCAAGGCAGAGCCATGCCCTCAGCCCTGAATTTTGGTGATTTGTGTCTTTCGGGCAGTACTGGGTTGGAGACGAGGTCTTCACTTTGTGAGATGACAGGCGTACGCGACCGTGCCCGGCTTGGCCTTGGGCGTGGCTTTGCACGGGTTCTTGGGGAGCCGCCGTCCTCCCGATCCCCGGCCTCTGGGGAGCTGATGTGCAGCTCTGTGCCGGGCATCTTCTGTTGAAAAGGGGGTCTCGCAAACGTCCGCCCCGTGTGGCCCCCGCTGGTGCTCCTTCCCGGTGGTCTTTGCGTTAGAAAATCCGCTGGGAGACGTGCGCGGGTGTGTCACCTTCGGTGGCGCAAGGCGGGCCAGGGCTGGGAAACTGTGTCAGAACAGGGCGCTGGGGAGGGGTGGCCACTGCACGCCGGAGGCCGGCCGTGAGATCTCAGTGGTCCAGTCGAGGCGAAGGAGACCAGGACCTGGGCACCAGTTCGGGCAGCCTTGAAGGGTACAGCTGGCCACGGGCGGTTCGGG
Source organism: Perognathus longimembris pacificus (assembly GCF_023159225.1). Lineage (NCBI taxonomy): Eukaryota > Metazoa > Chordata > Mammalia > Rodentia > Heteromyidae > Perognathus > Perognathus longimembris. Next base: position 77,558,077 of record NC_063166.1, on the reverse strand, counting down.
GCCTGCGGCTGGAGCCCTCAAATCCCCAGCCTGAAGCGCCTCAGGTCCCCGGGGGTGGGGGGCGGAGGCTGCCGGTGAGGGGGCGGGGACAGGAGATGGGAACTGGGCCGGTGGTGGTGGCTGGGTGGGGTTGATCTGGACTTTACAGATCATGCCCCGTTGCCACGGCTCTCCTGGGTCTGTGAGACCCCTCAGCGCCAGGCGCCCCGGTGCTCACACCTGGAATCCTAACTACTCCGGGGTCAGAGGTCTGAGGGTCGTGGTTCGCAGCCAGCTGGGGCAGGAACAGCCACGAGACGCTCGTGTCTGAGGAAGTGGAGGTGTGGCTCACGTGGTAGAGCACCAGCCTTGAGCAAATAAGAAAAAACTGAAGGGACAGTGCCCAGGTCCTGAGTTCAAGCCCCAACATGGGCACCAAAGGAAAAATAAAGTCTCGGGCCAAACCCCCCCCCCTGCGATGTTGCCAGTGCTGAGTGAGGGGCCAGGTCCTGGAATGGCAAAGGGATCTTCTAGGAAGAGAAGTGGGGTGAGCCCCCCCCCCACACCCATCTTGCCCCGCCCCCTCATTTGGCTTCTGAATGCAGATGGTGTCCTGGGTTGATCTTGGGGTCTTCTTTAGAGGTTTTGCTTGGCTGGCAATCCACCCTTGAGCCACACCCACGTGCTGGCTTTTTGCTGGTGTCTTGAGGACTTTTTTTATTTGCCCGGGCTGGCCCTGAACCGCGAGCCCCGGATGTTCGCCGCTTCCTGATGACGGGTGCTCTGCGCTTGGCTTTGCCTTCGGAGGTTCTTGGCGAGGTCCAGTTTGAAGGGTGCAGCGTTGGGGTCCCTCGTGTGACTTTGCGGAGACCCCGCCTCCTCTGTCAGCCATCTCACCCCGTCCCCTGCCCTGTCGGGCCGCCTTCCCTCCGCCTGGCCCTCGGCGGGGCGGCGTGCGTGTTGTCTCGGGCTCTAAGGAGTTGGAGTGTGGAGACCCTGTCACATCACTGCCGCTCAGGCCCTGTCCTTGTGTAGCTGGGCATTGTCCCGAGGTTCCTGTCCTCGTTTTCCTCCTGTATCTCTTTTAATTGTGTGTGTGTGAGTGTGTGTGTGTGTGCACACGCGTTTGCTCGCGCGCCAGCCCTGGGGCTTGAACTCAGGGCCTGGGCACTGGCTCTGAGCTTTTTTGCTCAAGACGGGCACTTAGCCGCTTGAGCTACATCCCCACTTCTGGTTTTCTGGTGGTTAACTGGAGATTAGAGTCTCATGGACTTTCCTGCCCTGGCTGGCTTCGAACTGTGATCTTCAGATCTCAGCTAGTACCTAGCTGTATCAGACTCTACTCCCTCCCTCCCTCCCTCCCTCCCTCCCTTCCTTCTTCTCTTCCTTCCTCTCTCCTTCTCTCTCTTCCCCTCTCCCTCCTTCCTTTCCTTTCTTTCACTTATTCCTCTTTCCTTCCCTCTCCCTCCTTTCTTTCCTTCATTTCTCTCTCCCTCCCTCCTCCATTACCCCCTCTCTCTTCCCTTTTTGGAGACAGGGTCTCCCTGTGTAGCCAGCTGGCTTGCACCGTCCCTGGCCTGGTGCCCGGGACATTGGCGACTGGTCACATGGGGTATCTGGAATGGTGTCACGGGGTGCAGTGTCGGGGCTGGTGTCTGGTTGTGGGGCGCGCGTGTCCCCGAGCCCCAGTTGCTTGTGGTGTCGTGCGTGTCCCCAGCGGTTGTGCCTGTGGCTTGGTTGGCATGTGTAAAAGCTGAATGTGTCAGGTTTGGAGTGCGTGACGCGACGGCGGGGTCACTCACCACGGGGGTGCCAGGAGCCCCCTGGTGGGCAGGCGGCGAGACATGGGGTGCGTGGCCGGCGTCGAGCCGGGGGGCAGACGCTGAGGCTCCCTGTGCTGTCTCTTCAGTGAGCAAAAGGTGTGACAAGCCAGCCACCTGCGCCCCAACCTCCACCGACCGCCAGCCGCACCCCACCTACCCAGCCCACAAGTGTAAGTACCACTGCCGCGGCCCTGTCCTGTGTGTGTCCGTGTTCCTCGCGTGTCCGTCCTGTGGGGGGAGGGCGGGCCTCACCGCGCCTTCCTACTGCGTTCCGGGGCCCCTGGGGCCAGGCCTCAGCTTCCTGTGACCCCAGCACAGGGAGGATGTGGTGAGCTTTGGCACCCTCACTGGGGGGGGCGGTTCTCATGCACCCCCAGACCAACAACCTTCCTCCCAGACCCCTCGAGAGGAGCCCACAGCGTGGGCGAGTGTGCCGAGGGGAACTGGGGCTCTCAGGGAAGACTCTGCCCCCGCCCGGCCTGTCTCCCAACACTGCCCAACTTGGGTCCTCTGTGCTAGGCTGAGGGGAGCTTCCTGAGTGAACCCCGAGATCTTTAGCCCGCTTGGTACCCCTGATCAAACACAGCTCTTGTCAGCCTGCCGCTGCCCGGGGCTTGGCAGGAGAGAATGGTCCTCATGAGGAATTCGGGGGGGGGGGGGGGAGAGGGCTCCTCTTCACCTGCCCCAGCCGGCAGGACTGAGCCTCACCCCTCACTTCTTTCTACCCCTGCCCCCCGCCCCCGCCCCCCGGAGAATTAAACAGGAAGGACACCAATCCGTGCTCTCGGGGATAGGCCGCCGGGCACCGAGCGGTGCGCGGCTCGGGCCTGGTTTGGGGCTGTCGCCTGGCCTGCTCGCTAGCTTTATTTTCCTTTCTGTTCTTTTTTAATGGCGGTAGTGGGGCTTGAACTCATGGCCCTGGGCACCAGCCATTTCCTCTTTTCTCACAAGGCTAGAGCTCTACCACTTGAGCCACAGGTTCACTTCCACCTTTTTGTGGTTCACGGGAGATCAGAGTCTCGGGGACTTCTCCTGCCCAGGCTGACTTTGAACCATGATCCTCAGATCTCAGCCTCCCCGCTGAGTAGCTGGATGACAGGCGTGAGCCGCCAGCGCCGGGCAGGACCGGCATCGGGTGGCGGGAGCTCTTCCTCGCCTTCGCCTCCTCTTCAGCCAGCCCCGCTCCGAGCCCGAGTGTCCCCGGAGCCATCTTGGGTGGTGGCGTGCCCTCCTTGGGTCCGGGGGCATCTGTGTCCCCTGGCTGGGTCATCCGGCCCGTCCCCCCGCCCAGCACCCTGGCCTCTCCCTGGGGTGGCCCCATGTGCTTTGTCTATAAATAGATGAGGGGAGCCCCCGCCCCTGGCGGGCAGCCCGTGCCGGGATCTGGTGTCCCGGGTGGGAATGGGGGGGTGGGGGGGGGCAGTGCTCAGCCCTGATGTGAGCGTCTGCAGTCCTGGGGGGACGGCGGGGTGCGTGCGTGGGCGGAGGCGGGTGGGTGAGCCCTGCCTTTGTCCCGCAGATCACTCCCGGAGCAGCAAGAGCGGGACCCGGAGCGGCGGCGGCGGCGGCGGCGGCGAGGAGAAGCGCAGCTCCACGCGGGCGGAGCACGGCGCCGGCGCCAAGAGCCTCCTGGCCAAGGAGACGCGGCTGGACCCCTTCTGGGACTAGGGCGCCCCGGGACGGTGGCTGCCCTCGGCGGCCCCGCGCCGCGCTGTACACGTGTACACTTGTGGATAGCCCCTAGAGCGCCTGCCCCTTTATATTTCTATGGACGTTTAACTTATGAAAAAAAATGACAAAGCAAAAACAACATACGACGAAAAACCCTACGGCCACCGGGGACCCCCGGCCCGGGGCAGGTGGCGGGGGGGGGGGGGGGATGGCCGTGACCGCTCCCCAGAGGCGAGCCCCTGCCACGGCGGGGTCCGGAGGTCCAGGCCGGCCGTGCACGCGGGGCTCCACTCCGAAGCCATTCCCCGCCCCCCCCCACGCCAGAGGCCGCGCGTGAGTGATTCGTGGGATTCCTCCTCAAAGGGAAACCAGTACCCTTGTTTACAAAAAGATCTGTGGGAAGCACCCTGCGCGGCCCACGGACTCGGCTTTGCCCCGTGATTCTCCCTCCCCGTGGGAGCCGGGTCGCGGCCGGCGCACGTCCCGTGTTATTTATGACCGCGTGAGCGCCGCGTGTTGAGGGAAGCACGAAGCCCAGCCGTGGGCAAGGAACCCGGGCCTGTTCCACGCACGCGCGCGGTCTGCCATCACGCCACGGACGCGCGCGGGAGGCGATCTGTGTATATGAGAACATTAACTGTACGATATCATTCCAGTACATTCTGTTGTACATTTTAGTCTTGTTTACTTTCCATTGTCGATAAGAGGATGCGAACTGTACAGTTTCCAGCTAGTCTCCCCCCCCCCCACTACCCCCCATTAGAAAAAAAGAAGATACTAGAAGAAAACCAGAGACGGAGCGAGCGACAGGGAGAGAACAGTTGTGAATTGCAGTTGTCAAAACAAAAACTAGCCTAGCTGGCCTTATTTGTGAGGCATAATTGCTTTTAGCATATGGAAGTATTTTTTCATATTTTCTTTGTATAAAATTTGTATTAAACTTAAATATCTTTTTTGATGATGGCGTCTGTTTGTGACTGAGCCAGCGGACTCACACGGAGCTGCCTCTGGGGCCCTCTCCCCAGTTTTCAGATTCTTCACCTTTAAAAAAAAAAACTTCCTGTCAGTGGTGGGGCTTGAACTCGGGGCCTGGGTCCCGCCCACGAGCGCCCTTGCTCAAGGCTTGCCCTCTACCGCTTTGAGCCACAGCTCCACTTCCTGCTTTCCTGTGGTTCATTGGAATTTCCTTTCCTGCCTGGGCTGGCTTTGAACTGCAATCTTCCTATGTCAGCCTCCTGGGGAGCCGGGATTACAGGAGGAGCCTGCGGCACCCGGCTTTGCTTAGGTTTTTCTGTTCGAGGCTGGCACTCTACCACTTGAGCCCCAGCTCCATTTCTCCCGGCTTTTTGCTGGTTAATCGGGGGGGACGAGAGTCTCGCTTCGCCGGGAGCACCGTACGTGTCCGCGTGTCGTCGGTGATGTGGGCGACGGGATGGGTTGGGGGGGCTGCTTCTCACCCCACTCCCAGCGCGCCTCAGAGGCCGAGCCAGCCTGCAGGAGAGCTCGGGCCCCTTCCTGTGGGTCTGGGTTCTTGTGCCTGTGGGAGGGGGTGCAGGGTCAGGCCACACCCACCAGCTGGCTGGGGTTCTCGTCATGCTCATTTTTGACCCCAACTTTACTATTGAATTTCTTTATTGGTTGGTGCCGGTCTTGGGACTCGAACTCGGGTCTGGCGTGCTGTCCCTGGGCTTTTTTTGGCCAGTCCTGGGGCTTGGACTCAGGGCCTGAGCACCGTCCCTGGCTTCTTCCTGCTCAAGGCTAGCACTCTGCCACTTGAGCCACAGCGCCGCTTCTGGCCGTTTTCTGTATATGCGGTGCTGGGGAATCGAACCTAGGGCCTCGTGTATTCGAGGCAGGCACTCTTGCCACTAGGCTATATCCCCAGCCCCTGTCCCTGGGCTTTTGTGCTCAAGGCTGGCTGGCGCTCTACCACTTGAGCCACAGCACCACTTTGTTGTTGGGTGATTTTTGTTGTTTGTTTTTGGTGGTTCTTAGAGATAAACATTCTCGGGAACTTTCTTTCCCGGGCTGGCTTTGAACCATAATCTTCAGACCTCAGCCTCCTGAGGAGCCAGGATTACAGGCACGAGTCACAGGATCCTGGCTCTACTGTTGAAACTCGGTTAGAAACTGTACCCAGTGAGCTCCTGAGTACAGAAACAAATCCCGTCTCCCTAGGGTATGTAAACCACCTTGACACCTGTGCCATGTTTAAGCTTGAGTACAGGAACAAGTATTGGAACAGAATATTCAGAAAAAAATTGGGGACCCATTGCCCATGCGCTACCCTGTCAAGACATCCTGTCTGCCGGGAGTAAGTTCCTGGGCAAGCTGACCCTTACTGGCCATCCTGGGGCCGGAGTCCATCTCTGGTGACTGAGCTACTTTCCTTCAATCAAGCCTGCTTCCTGGTCCACTCCACCTGGAGCTGGCTGCGGCGTCGTACAACGCCCTCTGGTGGCCACTGGCGAGCACAGCCTCACTGGTGCTGGGCTGGCGTCCATCAGCCCCATTGGTGGGAAAATGTGACCCAGTCCAGTCCGTTTAGCTTTTACCTCACCCAAGCCTTATTTATACAAAAGACCTACAAGCTGGGTGCTGGTGGCGCACACCTGTGACCCTAGCTGCTCAGGAGGCTGAGATCTGAGGATTGTGGTTCAAAGCCAGCCCAGACAGAAAAGTCCGTGAGAATCATCTCCAAGACCACCCCCCAGCCAGAAATGTGGCTCAAGTGGTAGTTAGCTTTGAGCAAAATAACCTCAGGTCCAGCACCCAGGCCCTGAGTTCAAGCCCCAGGATGGACACACACACACACACACACACACCCTATAGTTTCATTTCTCAGGGCTCTCATGAATGGATGATTTTGCTCAAAGATTTGGGCGGGGGAGGGGTGCTAGTCCTGAGCCTTAAACTCAGGGCCTGGGCACTGGCTCAGCTTCTTTTGCTCAAGTCTGGCTCCCTACCACTTGAGCCACAGCACCACTTTGGGCTTTTTCCGTGTATGTGGTGCTGAGGAATGGAACTCAGGGCTCCATGCATGCTAGGCAAGCGCTCTACCACTAGGCCACCTTCCCAGCCCTTGCTGGAAGCCATTAAGAGGCATTCCCCAGGCTTGAGGCCAACCCAGCAGCCACTCAGAGAGAGACATGCCTCTCTCTGTTCTCATTTGACTGAACACCAGTTTACACTGGGTTTTATTTTGCAACTGAACAAAACCACCCCAAGAGTGGGAGCCAAGGAGCTGCCGTGAGCTTCAAAATGTAAACGTGGTTTTATTTTACGCCTTTTGTCCGTCACAAAGTTCCACTTCCTTTCCGTGTTCCCCTCTTCCAAGAAAGCAAGATGTCAGCATAAGGCACAACACTGTCCGCGTGGTGTGATGGCAGGAGGGGTCTTGAAAACACGAATAAGCCGGGGTGTCCCCGGCAGCCCCCCGACTGTCTTCCTTACGGATGTCCAAGGAATGATGACCCCCCCCACCCCTAGCACCTCGTGGAGAACTGTGACCCCCTGTGTGCCAGTTCAAAACCCAAACCAACCACTAAGAAAACCAAGACAGGTACGAGGGCACAACACAGTCACGAGATTCGTCCATAAATTAAGAAGAGAAACGAGCCCGCCCCCGCCCCCGCCTCCGCCGCCTCCTCTGTCCCCATGACTGCAGCCTCCGCTCCTTGGCCGAGTCTTGGGGCAGGACGTGGCTTCCCGCCAGCCCCGGTCACCCAGGCTGCCTTCCACTGGCACTCCGCTCCGCCGGACGCCGGACGCCGGCTTGAACAGGACGGGCACTTCTGAGGTGGCGGTGGAGGCGTCCCCAAGGGCGGAGGCTGCCTGGTGTCCTGTGTCCAGGTGTTGGGCTGTCGCGGGGAGGCAGGAGGGATGAGGATCTTAGAGCAGGTGGAGCCCGTGACACAGCTATAAATACTCCAGTTCCAACGCGTGGCGCAGGGCCTCCAGGTCAGCGTGGCAGGACACCCGCCAGAAAGGCATGTTGTGCTGGGACATACAAGGGGCAGGTTATACGGGCCCTGACCTCGCGGTCGCGCACCCACCCCAGCGTCATGCCCTAACCCCGCGATCACACACCGACCCCCTGCGACCACACACTGCCCTGTCATCATACACTGACTGACCGACCCCATGATCGTGCACTGACCCCGAAATCACACACCGACCCCCCGCGACCACACACTGCCCTGTCATCATACACTGACTGACCGACCCCGAGACCACACGCTGACCCCCGCGGTCACGCACTGATTCCACAATCGCACTGACCCCGTGCTCACACGCTCCAGTCCCAGCCCCCGGGGCTCTTAAGACCCAGAGATCTGACCAAACAGACTGCACTCTTGACTGCTCTGTAGTCACGTGACACAGCTCGTCTGATTTGCTGCCACTCACTGGTGGTTTGTTTGGCCAGATACAAGTTGTTATTATTTCCTGGGTTTCTTCCCCCAATTTATTTGTAAAGCTAGACAATAGACTTTAAAAAGAGGGGAGCCCGCCTTATTTGCAGATTAAGCACACACAGTTTTGGGCCAGGTGCAGTTTTTTTTTTAATTAAGTAAAAAAATCAAAAGAAATGACGAGCCAGCGGCTGGCAGCCGGTGCCTGTGACCCCAGCTACTTGAGAGGCTCAGATCTGGAGGTTTGAGGTCAGATGGAGCAAAGGAGCTTGAGACTCGCTTCAAGCAATAGCTGCACGTAGCGGCGCATGCCTGTCGTGCCAGCGATGGCGGGAAATTAAAATAGGAGGATTGTGACATTGGGGGGAAAAAATGAAGACTGTCTCAAAAATAGGCAGCATTATTGCCACCACCACCAAAAAAAAAAAAAAAATTCAAAGAAAAATGTTGAATTCCATCCAGCACACACACTTTGTCAGGGGTGTTTAAATCATTGTGTGATTTGCCCCGTGTTTTCCTCCTGTCTTCCTCCCAGGAATACAATGCACCCTTCAAAAAGCAGCCCTAGGTGCCACCGTGAGCCTGCGCAGGCTTTGCTCAACGCCCTCTCCTGGCTCGCAGACCCGCAGGTACCGGCGTCCTGGGCGCTCAGGAAAGCTGCTGCGTCTGCCTGGCCGGGCACCCAGGGCCGCAGCTGCGGCTGCGCTGGCTCCGCCTTCGGAACCCGGTTCCCCGGGGATGTTCTCCACTGGCATCCCCAGCCAGGCGCGCCCTGATTCCCGCCTCCCCTCCGCCGGGGTCTCCCTCCACTCGGTGCTCCCCGGGCTGCGTCCTGTGCACTGGAGCCGGCTCACAGTCAGGGCCCCGCCAAGGCCGCCCCCCCCCCCCCCCGCTGGAGCACAGCAACCCCCCACGCAAGTCCTGACAGAGGAGGAGCAGCTAGCCCTCGAGCAAGGGGCCGTGTGCAAAGGCAGGGCTTAGGGCCGGGGGGGGGGGGCACCCTCCTCCAGAGAAGAGCCATCTGGCCAGGGAAGAGAGCCCTGTAAAATGTCTGCAGCACCCCCTTCCAGAACTTTCTCTGGACCCCAGGGAGCTGGCTGACTTCATGGCTTTGTATATTTTGCATTTCCTTGGGATTTGCTGCCAGGGAGGAGCGGGGCGGCCAGGACCCCCGAGTTAAGCTCCGCGCCATTAACAGTGGGCGTCCCGGGCCGGGGTGGAGGTGGGGCGCGGCTCTCTGGGGTGCTGTTGGCAGATCCAGAGCCGGGGCTGGGCAGCTGCTGCTTTCCGCCACAAGCCCCTCTCCCCCGCCCGCCTCTCCGGGAGCGCAGATGCCGCCTTGCTTGCTTTCTCATTAGCTTAATGCCGCCTTTATTAACCCGCGTGAAGCGAGGGGCCTGCACGTGCGCCAGGCCCACGGGCGGGAGGGGGAGGCCGCCCCGGCCAGGGAGCCCCGGGATTTGCAGAGGAAATGACTTGAGATGCTTCTGCCGTTTGCAAACGGAGAAACAGGAAAGAGGGGCCGCGCTGGGGCTCACTTGGGAAGAAGGGGGAGCAGGAGACCACCCCCCCCCCCCGCACCGTGAATCACCACGAATCACCATCCATCCATCAATCACCTTCTTTGCCCCTTGCTCCTCTTCCACCCCGTCGCCAATGACGACATAGACGGCTTTGCGGCCGAACCTCTGTATGATCCTCTCGAAGCAGCTCTCCTTTCCTGCGTGGCGGACGGGGTGGGGAGACGGAGGGTGAGGCTGCCTGCACCCCAGGCCAGCGCCCCCCCCCCCAACCCGTGATCCTCCCTCCCATCCTCACACCCAGTGCTGGGACCCAGAGAGGTTGAGCAGTTCCCTCAGGAAACGCCGTTGCGTTTGCACGAGGCTGGGCTCACGCGTGCACAGGAATGGGTCACAGGTGGGGGTGAGCCCTTGGGTCCCGCACCCAGCAGGGCACAAGTGGATAGAACCCACAAACAAACAAACACAAGCCAAACAAATCCCCCCCCCCAAAAAAAAAATCAGGCCAGGGGCGTGGCTCAGCGCACATGGGCCTCAAATTCCATCCCAAGCAACCACGAAGAAAAAGTACAAGGCTAAGAAGTTTTAGCCGGTGCCGGTGCCTCACGCCTGTAACCCCAGCCACTCAGGAGGCTGAGGGCAGAGGACCGGCTGACTCTCATCTCCAATTACCCCGCCAAGAAGCCGGAAGTGGTGCTGTGTGGCTCAAGTGGGAGCACCAACCTTGAGCCTAAAAGCTCAGGGACAGCGCCCGGGTGCTGAGTTCAAGCCCCAGTACTAGCACATACATTGCTATTTTCCCACAATTTAAAAAGAAATAAAAGAACAGGTGCAACCGTGGTACTCTCTAGATACCACGTTGGAAAAGAACTGTCCTACTTGTGGGTGGGGCGGGAGGGGAAAACTGGAAGAGAGCCAAGGAAGGGGCAACACGGCCCGAAAAGAAATGTACTCTTTACGTGACTCGTGGAACCGTAACCCCTCTGCACATCACCTTTGTAATAACAATACCGAGGAAGTGAAAAGCCCAGTGTAGTGGCACACACCGGGAATCCCAGGTCCTGGGAGGTGGAGGCGGGAGGAGTTCAAGCCCAGCCCAGGCAAAAAGTTAGCAAGAAAGACCTCATCTCAACAACCAAAATCCCCAGGGGTAGAGCACCTGGCCTTGCACATGCCAGGCATGGGGCTCAACCCCCAGTACTGAAAGAAGAGAAGAAAAGAGGCTGCAAGGCTCGCGGGGCCTCCATGCCGGCCCCAACGGCAACGGTGACATAAAAGCACCTGACGTCGTGGTAACGACTGGGAAAATTCAGACCTGGCCCCAAACCCCACCCAACTGTGTTAAGAAAACGCCTCCAAACCACCAGCAACTGAGCTTTTGTTTGGTTCCAGAAAGAAAGAGAAAGGTTAACACTTCCAACTGTAAACGTCTCTGTGCCGACTCTGTGTGTGCATGCACACGTGTGTGCGTGCACGCGTGTGTGTGTGTGTGTGTGTGCGCGCGCGAGGTATTGAGATCGGAACTCAGGATCTCCCGCTTGCTGCTTGCTCGGCTTGCGCTCTGCTGTGTAGCCGCGTCTCTGGCTTTCTCGTACGTGTGGAAGACACGGGGGGATGGAATAGTATCAGCTCCCCTCCCAAGCGACATCCCTGAGAAAAAGGGCCGGGAGGGGGGGGGGGGCGACAGTGCAGATCACTGGCCCTGACGCGGGGCGCTTGGCTCCGCTCACTCGGCCTGCTTCCCGGGGAAGGGGTTTGAGTCACGTTTGGGGGCCCCCTGCCCACCTGTCTTGGTAGCGCTGTAGATATTCTCAATGGGAAACACGGAGCCCAGGCCGTACAGCAGGACCTTGGCCAGCGCGGGAATCAGCTGCGTGGTGGTGACCAGGACGTTGACACAGTTGGGCCTGAGGACAAAGGAGATGCTGGGTCAGATCCCAAGGCCCCACAGGGGGAGGCCTGCCGTGGGTGGGGGCCGGGGGTGGAGCGGGGGTGGGGGGGTGGTCATCTTAAGGCTGGGGGGAGCGGGGAGCCACAGATCTTCCTCCTGGAAGCCCCAAGCTGCCTGCCCCTGCGCGCACTATGGCGACCATGCTCGCCTTATTGGGAAGCCAGTGGTTTGTTGCTGTGTGTTTGCTTCTGTGAGAGCCACACACACCACATCAGCTCCGGGGCTCCGGGGCGGAATGGAGCCCCGTGGGACGAGCACAGGGCAAGGGGGAGAAGTGGGGACTGGGGTGAAGGACGGCTCTGGTCTTTGGAGAGCCCAGAAACCTGGAATCCACGCCGGTAACTCGGGGTGTCGGCCCTAGGAAATGCGTGGAAATGGGGGCGCCACCGCCGTGGGCTGGGAGGAGAGGGGCGGCAGCGGGCGAGCGGGCGGGGCTTGCCTGGAGTTGATGAGCGTCAGCGCCTTCAGAGAGTGGGTCAGCCACAGGTCCGTCAGCGCCTCCAGCTCCGCCCGCAGCTGCAGCCACGCCTCCCTCTTGGGAGCGCCGATCAAGCCTGCACACAGAGGAAGGAAGGAAGGACGAGGTGTGTTAGAAAGGTCCAGACAGAGGCAGGCTGCCCAACACAGCATCAAGACTGTCCAAATCAGAGCACCCCAGAACTAACTCACTTCGATCCAGTGACTCCTCCCCCTATTCTGGGACCAACAGATAGACCCATCCACAGACTGTTCTACCTACCTGTCATCTGTCCATCATGCATCCATCCATCATCCATCTACCCACCCACCATCCATCCATCCACCACCCATTACCCATCCATCCACCTGTGTACCCACCTACCTATTCACCTACCCATCCATTCATCCATCCATCATCCATCCATCTATCCTCCCATTCATACATCCTCTCAGTCATCTATCCATTCATCTACCGATCCACCTACCCATCCATCCATCAGTTCATCCACCTATACACCCACCCGTCCATCCATCCACCCATCCCTCCATCCACCCATCCATCCATCCACCCTATCACAGTAGTGTAATCAGCAGTGAATGTGCTGAGATGAAGAGAACGTACAGATCATGGAGCTTATGCTATTACAGTAAAAACAGTTTGTAAGAGGAAAAAGCCACAACGACTGGCACCCATCAAGTTCTCACTGTGTGCGTGGCCCCGTGCTTTTAGCGTGGCTTGCTTCATTTCATTCCTGCAGCCCCTGAGGGGGGGGCACTAATTTTACTTCTACTTCTTAGGGGCGGAAACAGGGTTGAGGGGGTTGACTGACTTGCTGGGCACAGGAGGAAATAGCGGCGAGGGGGTTGGCAGCTGATCTGGATATTCTGAACTTGACTGTCTTCTCTCAGCCTGGGTCTTAAGATAAAGTCCGGGGCCCAGGGAGTCCTGTCAGGTGTGAGAACCAGTGACTTCCAACCCTCCTTCTGCTTCAGTATCGCCCCTCATGGGGGAAACGCATTAAAAATGAGACTCGGAAGCCAGTCGCCTGGGTGGGGCCTCAGTCACGCATTTCTTTCTTTCTTTCTTTTTTTTTCCTTTATTTTGGCCAGTCCTGGGGCTTGGACTCAGGGCCTGAGCACTGTCCCTGGCTTCTTTTTGCTCAAGGCTAGCACTCTGCCACTTGAGCCGCAGCGCCACTTCTGGCCATTTTCTATATATGTGGTGCTGGAGAATCGAACCCAGGGCTTCATGTATACGAGGCGAGCTCTCTTGCCACTAGGCCATATCCCCAGCCCCAGTCACGCATTTCTTGTTTCTCGTTTTCTGGGGACAGGATCTTGCTAGGTAGCCCAGGCTGAACCCCGCCCCCTTTCAACTCTCAACCATCCTTGCTCAGCCTCACAGGCGCTGGGGTTCAGGCACACAGGACCGGCGCCCGGCACAGGTCGCGCCTTTCTAACCAGCTCTCGGGATGGCGCTCCGGTGCCTGCTCCCAGCAGGCCTCAGGTCGCGTCCCTCCAGGGCCGTGCACTTCCTGCCTCCCCGGGTTCTAGACTGGGCATGGGTGGGGCGTGGGAGCCCGCCTTCCCCCACGCACCTCAGCCCTGGCCCCGGCTGCAGCAAGGACGCCTTCTGGAAGCCCCGCAGGCCCCACCGTGTTCTGGGACCACAGTCTCCCGGAGAAACACGGAAGAGCTGGGGTGCGGGGACTCTCAGCACAGTGCCTGGCACAGGGGTGGGATGGGGGGCCCCCTAGGGGCCGGTGTGCCCTCCCCCGGGGGCCGCCCCCCGTGCCCCCGGGGCCGCTCACCGCCCACGTTGTTGCGGTAGGTGTTGTACATCTCCTTCACGCGCCGGTAGCGGAAGGCCAGCTTTCTCATCCAGTCCACGCCGCCATGCACGCCCGCGCCCAGGCACAGCCCGGGCCCCGGCGCCGAGCTGTGGAAGCCGTCCGTGGAGAAGTTGTAGGTGCTGGGGAGGGGACACGGGTGGCGTTAGTGTGAGCAGACCAGGCCCCGTAGACCCGCCACGGGCCCTGGGGTGCCACCGGGTCGCACAGGGCATCGAGCACTGGGGGAGGAGCGGGGCCCTGGCTTCGAAGATCCCCAAGAATCTAGCCTCAAATAAAACGCTGATTCAGCCAGGCGTCCGTGGCACAGGCCTGTAATCCTAGCTACTCAGGAGGCTGAGGTCCGAGGATCGCAGTTCAAAGCCAGCCGGGGCAGGAAAGTCCCCCGATACCCTGGCCTCAAGCCATGAGGGCGGTGATCCCAGCCTCCCGTGTGGCAGGATCTCAGTCGTGAGATGGCACACCCACCTGGTCCTACGATGGGTCTAGAGACGAGGAATTCTAATAACTTTGGATATGGAACGGGCCTTTTAGATCTCCTAGGGGTGAGCCTGGGATTCTCCAGCCCTTCTTCTGCAAGCTGCCTCATTTCCTGCAGCTTCACCTGACTTCTAGAATCTGTGTCCTAAGAGCGCTGTCCCTAGAAACTAGACACCCACTTCAGCACTCAAGAATTGGTTTTGAATATCACCTGCATCACTTTAAAAAATGTACAAGGAGGGGCTGGGAATATGGCCTAGTGGTAGAGTGTTTGCCTCGTATACATGAAGCCCTGGGTTCGATTCCCCAGCACCACATATATAGAAAATGGCCAGAAGTGGCGCGGTGGCTCAAGTGGCAGAGTGCTAGCCTTGAGCAAGAAGAAGCCAGGGACAGTGCTCAGGCCCTGAGTCCAAGGCCCAGGACTGGCAAAAAAAAAAAAAAAAAAAAAGTACAAGGAAATGGATGTAAGCAAACCCTTGAACAATGTGTACCAAGCACTTTAGTGGTGGTGATTTGAGGAACTGATTTTTGAATTAAGAAAGGTGAGTTCATCCATCCATCCATCTACCCATTCATCATCCATCTACATTTCCCAACCCATCATCCACCCCCACACCCATCATCTACCCACCCACCCATCACCCATCCACCCATCATCCACCCACCCACCCATCACCCACCCACCCATCACCCATCCACCCATCATCCACCCACCCACCCATCACCCACCCACCCATCACCCATGCACCCATCACCCATCCACCCATCATCCACCCACCCACGCATCACCCACCCACCCATCATCCACCTACCCACCCATCACCCATCCACCCATCATCCACCCACCCACCCATCACCCACCCACCCATCATCCACCTACCCACCCATCACCCATCCATCCATCCATCATCCACCCACCCATCATCCATCCAAAGTATTTTCTGCCTCAAATTCCTACCTTAAGTCCTGGCCATTGTCATCAGATGAGACATCGTCCACGTGGATCTGGTCACAATCCTGTGAAAAATTCGCCAGAAGAGAGAAGAGCAGCAGTGAGTTGTCTTTGGGAGTGGACTTCGGGGGGGGGGGGGGCTTGTCTAGTCTGTCCTGGTCCCCCCAGCACTGGAGAAGGAGGAAAGGAAACCGCTCTCCCAGACAGAGTGGAGGGGTGAGCTCAGCTGGAGTGGGGGGAGGCAGGAGTCTTGGGGTCTCGTGTGGGTTTTCCACTCTATGTCAGAGGCTCTTTCTTTTGGGTCTCCTTATAAATGAGCAGGTGACTAGAAATAAAATGTGTATATTTCATCATCCCAACCAAGAGAGTTTTGCAAGGAAAAGAGCAATGTTATTAATAGGACATGGTGGGTAGACACAAGACAGGACTTCCCAGCACCCAGTACCCAGGAACAATGGGGGCCCTGGCTGCGCGTGCCTGGTTCAGGTGCCTGCTGAGCTTGGAAAGCTCTTCCCCTTCCATGGGGTGATATCTGAAGTCTCCAAGCCTCAGCTTCTGCACCCCATGATCCTACCAGTGACTCACTCAGTGAACGCTTGTCACCTGCCATTCAATCACTGTGACCTGTGACCCACGGACCCCCCCCCCCCCACCACCACTTCCTTCCTTTCCTTAGACCCATTCCAAGGCCTCAGTGGCCCCAGGCACCCAGGACTGCTGGATGCTGTGAGTCTTTCTGCAAGTCCAGAAACTTCTCTGGGCAGTCTGCTTTAGAGGATGAAGGTACAGCCAAACTCCTGGGCTGAGATGATGGGAGCATTCGTGGAGGAGCTGGCAAACCAGCCTCTACATTACCAAATTATAAGTGTGTGTGTGTGTGTGTGTGTGTGTGTGTGTGCGCGCGTGCAGGGTGTGTGTATTGGTGTGGGCGTGGATGTGGGCGCTAGGGTGTGTGCGGTTATCTAGGGGTGTGTAGTTGTATGTGTGTAGATGTGTGTGTACCTGATGGTACTTGGGCTTGAATTCGGGGCCTGGGTGTGGTCCAGAGGCTCCACTTCCAGCTTTCTGGTGGTTAATTGGAGACAGGAGTCCCATGGCCTTTCCTGCCCAGGCTGGCTTTGAACTGTACTCCTCAGATCTCAGTTTCCTGAGTAGCTAGGGTGACAGGCGTGAGCCACCTGTAAACTCAAGGGATGGCTCTCTGTGTGGATCTACCTGTTCCTCTGTCTCTGTCTCTCCAGCTCTTTCGGGGGGGGGGGATTGGTGCCACCGGCAGGGCAGGGCCTGTATCCCGACCCCCCCCCCCCCCCGGGTTGGCTTACTTGCAGCTACCTGGAGTTCCAGCTCTGCAGAGCACATAGAAGCAGCCAGGCCCGATGCCCACATGCTCATGAGCTGGCTTTAGGAGACAAGCCCAGAAATAGAGAAACCAGGAGGCAGGGCGATCTCCCCCTCCCCAGCCGGCAGGGCTCCGCGGGCCTGCGTCAGGGGAAAGGCATGTGGGAAGGCTGTTTTCCTCATCTGCCAGGGGATTGCCGGGGCGCTACACGGCGACAACAGTAGCGATCACATTTCGGATTTCATCAAATACCACGACGCCCCGCTAGACGCTACCTCATACTGCACCGGCTGACCCGGATAGAGTTACCTGCGGGGCAGGGCCGGGCCGGACACTGCGCAGGGCCTCCGGCAGGGGATGCCGACCTAGCGCCGCCCAGCCGTGCGGGGGGGGGGGGGGGGGGCGGGGGGGAGAGGCTCCCCCGTGGGGCTCCTGCGGGAGCCGCTGGCACGGGGAGAGGAAGGGTTCATGGCCCCTGTGGGGACCCGTCCAGGGCACCCCCTGCCTCGGGGAACTTCTGCAAAGAGCTTCAAAAGGCCACCTCTTGTAACAGGGAGACTCCGGCTTCCTCCCCCACCCCCGGGGGGCCACGCCCGCATCTCCACACCTCCACAGACGCAGGCAGGCACCGTGGGGGCCTCCACATCCACGCGCAATGTTCTAATGACCTGCGGACACCTCAGCAGCTCTATACACACAGGGGCCTCCGTGGGAAAGGAAAGATCTAGACCGTCTGCACCTCTGGCAGGGAGCAGCAGCTCAGTGCCAAGGCACTGGGGCTGGTCTGTGGTCAAAGGGGTTGTAGCCTTATTGAAAGCTCCGTGTGCGCGTGCGCGTGCGCGCTGGGGCTTGAACTCAGCCACACATGCTTCCTTTGCTTTTTCACCCAAGGCTGGTCCTTGACCACTTGAACCATACCTAAACTCTATTTTATTTTTATTTTTTTTTTGCCAGTCCTAGGGCTTGAGCTCAGGGCCCAAGTGCTGCCCTGGGCCTCTTCGTGCTCAAGGCGAGCGCTCTACCACTTGAACCACAACTCCACTTCTGGCTTTTTCTGAGTGGTTTATTGGAAATAAAGACTCTCACAGACTTTCCTGCCCAGGCTGGCTTCAAACCATGATCCTCAGCTCTCAGCCTCCTGAGTAGCTAGGATGACAAGGGTGAGCCCCCTGAGCCTTGGTCTTCCCTTCTGACTTTTGGTTGGTTAACTGGAGGTAAGAGTTTCACGAACTCTTTGCAATCTGGCCTCAAATCTTGATCCTCAGATCTCAGCCTCCTGTTAGCTAGGATGATAGGCACAGCTACTAACACTCAGCTCTGTGACTTTAGTTCTTTATTCCGATTTCTGCGGTCTTCCCCGTGTGTGTCTGTTCGTGTCTCACAATCCCACCCTGGCCACCACCTGGAACTTAGTCCTCCTGTCTATCACCCGGGCTCTTCTAGGCTGTGACTGGCTGACGACCGAGCCCCTGCTGGGTTAGCATGCGTAGACCATTGCTAAGTGGGATTTGTGTGGTTTGCTCCTGGAGGAGCTGCTGTGGGGCTTTGATGGGGATGCCCGGAAGTGGGGGGGGGGCTTCTCACTTCCTGTCCCCAGTGCATGCTGTCCTCGTGCCCCACACTGCGCGTGTGGATCGGGGCCACCCGGCTCTGCTGGGGGTTCTTCGTTTTCCTCCATGCCCAGCTCCAAGGAAGGAAGGAAAAATGAAGGAAGGAAGGAAGGAAGGAAGGAAGGAAGGAAGGAAGGAAGGAAGGAAGGAAGGAAGGAAGGAAGGAAGGAAAGAAGGAAGGAAAAGGAAAGGAAGCTACGTGACTCTCACTTGGGCTGCAGAATCCATGTGAACTGTTTGGAGATCTGTCTGTCCTCCCCACCGCTTGTTATGCGTCCCCTTATCCTGTCAACATGGACTCCTGGATTATTTTATACTTCAAGTTGAAACGCAATGTAGTGCCACGCGCCAGTGGCCCACGCCTGTCATCCTAGCGACTCAGGAGGATGAGATCTGAGGATCGCAGTTTCAAGCCACCTTGGGAAAACAAATCCATGAGACGCTGGTCTCCGATAAACCAGAAAAAAAGGGCTGGAAGTGGAGCTGTGGCTCAAGTGGTAGAGCACCAGCCTTGAGTGAAAAAGCTAAGCAAGAGCATGAGGCCTCTGAGTTCAAGCTCTAGTACTGAACACACACACACACACACACACACACACACACACACACACACACACACACAGAGCAGGTATTCCACACAGGGGAGGAAAAGGAAAGCCCAGCTCTCTGACTCAAGGCCGAGAGAGAGAGAGAGAGAGAGAGAGAGAGAGAGAGAGAGAGAGAGAGAGAGAGTATGTGTGTGTCTGTGTCTGTGTCTGTGCTGGTCCTGGGGCTTGAACTCAGGGCCTGGGTGCTGTCTGTCCCTGACCTTCCTTGCTCTACCACTTGAGCCACAGCTCCACTTGCAGTGTTTTGGGTAATTAGCTGGAAGATGAGACCCAGACTACCGCCTAACCATCACCCTGGGATTCAGCTTCCCAGGTAGGGAGGGTGAGCCGCCATGCCGGCTGGGGTGTGGGATTTGTGATTGCTTCCTCTTCACCACATGAGGCTCCTGAAACACTGCCGGCCGTGCCCTACGCTGAGCCAAGGCTCTGTCTTCCCCAGCCAGTCCCCCCTGGAATCAGAGTGGCCTGCCCCGCCTTCGTGGCTGGTGTCGACCGGCCAGAACACAAAGTTGCACTCTGCAGCAAGAAAGAAGCCAGCCATGTCTCCTGATGACAACGGTGACAAAGGCCCAGGCCAGCCGGGCGGGTTAGCCCCTCACACCTTAGCCCCTTTCCTGGTAGAACAGAATCTCTCTTCCGCAGCCAGGACTACGGCAGGCGGCCTCTGGTTTTCATTCTGCTGTACTGACTGAAGTCAGAAAAGCTCTACCCTAATCCATTCATCCGCCCAAAGTCCCGGCAGGAAGACATCTGTCCTTTCACTGGAGGGAATCAACTTGTTTCTCTCCTCGCTTTGTTGACCAGGAAGCTCGTAGATCAGCTATAAACTTGACTGAAGTAGTTATGTTGAACTGGGATTTTTGGTTGGGGGGGGCACAACTCTTTACCCTTATTCATGACACTTTTTTTTTTTTTTTTAAGATCACTGTGTCTGCTTTAACAGCTCCACTTTAAATCTGTTTTCCATTTGAAATCCTTCCCAAATCTTTGTGACACAGGCTGGGTATAAATAAATGAATTGATTTCTGAAGGTGCTCTCTCCCTGTTTTGCCTACTCCCTGGTGTCTTGCCTAGGGTCAAGGAAGCCTCAAACTAGATAAGCATGTGATTCTCTATTATCTTTTAGAACACGTGTTCAGCCCAGCACCAGTGGCTGCCACCTGTCATCCTAGCTACTCAGGAAGCTGAGATCTGAGGATCACAGTTCAAAGCCAGCCCAGGCAAGAAAGTCCAGGCGACTCCTGTCTTCAATTAACCACCAGAAAACCGGAAGGGGAGCGGTGGCTCAAAGTGGTAGGGCGGCTACCCTTGAGCTGAAGAGCTCAGGGACAGCACCTGAGTTCAAGCCCCGTGGAAAGAAAAAAGTAGAGCTTCTCAGAGATAAAGAGGAAGGAGGAAAGGAAAGATGGCGCCCCGTCCCACCCCGCACAAACCTCCAGGTCATTGAAGAACAGGTGCGTGTCGGCCAGGTTGAAGATCATCTCTTCCATCATGAGGCCGATGCGCACGGAGGTGGTGGTGTCCTGTGGAGAGATGGGGCCGGGCTTGTGGGCGCAGCCTCCCTCTCCGCCCTGGCCGAGGCTGACTGGGCTCCCCCCTCCCGCCCCCCGCGCCCAGGCAGCCTGGGGTGCTGGGCCTGGGACCCGGGCACCGCTTCTGCCAGGTCCTCTCGGCCACACCCACCCTCTGGGACTCCCAGAAAGCGGCCCTGGAAGGGGAAGGAGGTGCCACACAAGTTCTGAGACTCCTGAGCACCCCGCATGGGTCGGGGCTCCCCCCTGGGCGGCCCCCATTCCTGCCATTTCAGCATCCACGCTGGCTGACAGAGGATGCCCTATGGGGACAAAGTCACAAACCAGGGCACAGCTCCCCGGGGACCGCCAGGCCGCCATAGGAAACGAAGGGTGTTTGGGGGGGCCTCCCTGGGGTGTTTCCCACTGGAAGGGGGATGGATGCTAGATGCCAGGCAGGCGAACCTGGCCCGGTTCTGCTTGCGTCTGGCCCTGAGCCCCGTGGACTCTGTTTTCTCAGCTGCGTATGTTTCGTCCTAGGAAGGCAGCGAAGAGTGCACGGCGCGTTCCACGAAGCCTGATGAGTTTAGAGAAACCTTTTATTTATTTATCTTGCCAGTCCTGGGCCTTGGACTCAGGGCCTGAGCGCTGTCCCTGGCTTCCTTTTGCTCGAGGCTAGCACTCTGCCACTTGAGCCGCAGCGCCACTTCTGGCTTTTTCTGTATATGTGGTGCTGAGGAATCGAACCCAGGGCTTCGTGCGTGCAAGGCCAGCGCCCTACCGCTCAGCCACATCCCCAGGCGTGGGGTCCCTTCTTGAATGCAGAGGTGAGAGGGACACACACTGTCATACGTGCCCAGGGCTCATGCTCTCTACTAAGCCACATTCCTGGCCAAACCTTTCATTTTTGTAACAGAAACCGTCTGCCGCTGCTGCTCCCAGCTCCCTGTTGCACTCGGTGTGCCGTGTGTGACAGGCATTTCCCCAGCCCTGTGCCGTGTGACAGGCATCCCTTCTCCCTTGCTGGTTAAGTCCTGGGGACCAGCGCCAGGTCCCCCATTCCGTCTCTCTTCCCGTGTCATAGGACTGGCCTTGTTCCTGATGGCCGGGGACCCCAGGCACCGGGAGGGGAGTAGACCGAGGAGTGAAGCCGTGGGGATGCTCGTTACTGCAGCATACTGATGTCTGTGGGAGTACACAGCAAGCCGGGTCCTGCCCCAGTTACACTCGGGATGCTCTGGAGCCTTCAACCATGCAGGGGCCTAGGCCGCATCCCCAACCAGTAACAAGCCTGACCTCCTGAGGGTGTGGGCCGAGGGTGCGGGCAGGGCAGGCACCCGGAGAGTCTCACTGACAGGTGAGAGGTCACCAGCCATCTTCCTGCTCCTCCCTGCGTGCAGCTCCCTACGAACCACGCCACGGGTCCGCGGCCTCCCACGAGGGTCACGCAGCATGTCCAAGGCCACAGGCCAGCAAGTGGCCTGGATGCAGGGGGACCCCGGCCTGAGGAGCCGGGGAAGGGCAGGCAGGGAGGCTGGGGAGAGAGGTGGGGAAGGAGGTGGGGAGTGGGGAGAGGGAGGGAGGCTGGGGAGGGAGGATGAGGAGGGAGGCTGGGGAGGGAGGATGGAGAGGGAGGATGGGAGGGAGGATGGGGAGGGAGGCTGGGAGGGAGGATGAGGAGGGAGGCTGGGAGGGAGGCTGGGAGGGAGGATGAGGAGGGAGGCTGGGGAGGGGGGATGAGGTGGGAGGATGAGGAGGGAGGCTGGTAGGGAGGCTGGGGAGGGAGGCTGGGGAGGGGGGATGGGGAGGAGGATGAGGAGGGAGGCTGGGAGGAGGCTGGGGAGGGAGGATGAGGAGGGAGGATGGGGAGGGAGGCTGGGGAGGGAGGATGAGGAGGGAGGCTGGGAGGGCTTGCAGGCTCTCTCCTTGCACTTTTTCTTTCTCTTTTTAAATGAAGCAGTTGCACCGAGGGGCTTCAATTCCTCATCCCATCCCTATCCTCAAGTTTCTAGATGTTTCTGTTTGAGCCTTTCCCTTCTACTATAAAAAAGAAACAACGAACAACATTAACTTTTTTGAACTAAAAAGAAACAGGAAAGAGAGGGAAAAAGAATGAGAAGGAAAGAGAGAAGGGAAGGAGGGAGGGAGGGAGAGGGAGAGAGGGAGGGAGGGAGGGGAGGGAGGGAGGGAGGGAGGAGGGAGGGAAGGAGGGAGGGAGGGAGGGAAGGAGGGAGGGAGGGAGAGAGGGAAAGAGGGAAGGAGGGAGGGAGAGGGAGAGAGGGAAGGAGGGAGGGAAGGAGGGAGGGAGGGAGGGAGGGAGGGAGGAAGGAGGGAGGGAGGCAGCTGCGAGCTCACGCCTCACAGGAAGGAGCCCCAGCCCTGAGCCTGGGCAGGAACTCAGGTCAGACCAGCTGCACAAAGCCCCTTGGGGTGTCATGTGACCACGGCCCCCTCCAGCTCCACACCTCCAGGCGTGGCCTGTGAGCGCTGAGCAGGTGCCGGGTGAGAGCCGCCCTCAGCCTGGGCTGCCGGGAGGACTTGGTGGGAAAATGGCCCCTCCCAGGCCAGCAGAGACAGCGAGAAGGAATTACGGTGTGCGAGACGCCATCTCTGGAAACGCATTCGCGGTGATAAGGAGGCAAATGGGAACTAGGAACCAGGTTGACATTGTGATCGACTGGTCTTGCAGGTGTGAAGAGGAGGCGTGCACAGGTGTGACACACAGTGAGCAGAAGGAGGCTGACTTTCAGGTTATTATTTTTGGGGGGTGTTGATACTAGGGTTTGAACTCAGGGCCTGGGCCCCCTCCTTTCGCTCAAGGCTGGCACTCTACCCCTTGAGCCGCAGCCTCACTTCTGGCTTTTTGGTGGTCAGTTGAAGCTAAGAGCCTCAACGACTTGCTTCTTGGTCTGGCTTCCAACTGTGATCCTCAGATCTCAGCCTCCTGAGTAGCAAGGATGATAGGTGTGAGCCACCAGTGCCCTACCTCTGTGTGTGTGTGTGGTGTGTGTGTGTGAGTGAGAGAGAGAGAGGAGAGAGAGAGAGAGAGAGAGAGAGAGAGAGAGAGAGAGAGAGAGCGTGCTGAGGATGAAACCCAGGGCCTTGGGCAAGCACTCCACCCTGAGCTACTCCCCCAGCTCTGGAAACAGAATTCTTATATTTTGCAAAGTCAGAGATGGTGCCGAAAACAAAACAAAGCAAACACCTCAAGAAGCCTGGATTAAATGGCCACCGTCACCCGCTAAATCAGCCCATGTGACAAGCTAGCTGTGGCTCCTGGCAAAAGGAGTTGGGGGGGGGGGCCCTGGGCTGTGGTTTTCTATATATTTTTCTTTGTAGAACTCCATGAATTTAAAACTATGCACAAATTGGAAGCAGAGGTGCAGCTCCATGGTAGAGCACTAGCCATGAGCAATATAGCCAGCCAAGGCCCCAAGGTCGCACCCCAGTGCCGGCACAAACAATCAACCACTGCCCCCAAACAAAACTACACATAGAAAACACTTGCTGGGTTGAAAAGTTGACGAAGAAGCTGGTGTTCACACCTGTAATCCCAGCCACTCTGGAGGCTGAGCTCTGAGGATCTCAAAGCCAGACCAGGCAGAAAATTCCCACCAGATTCTTATCTCCAAGTAAGCAATTAAAAACCCCAGACTGGGGTGTGGCTCACGTGGCAAAGCACCGGTCGCATGAAGAAACAGGAGCTAAACGTGTTGGCCGAGGCAAACTCTCATTCCCTCCAAAACACCCCAGCGTACGTCAAGGCGGAGAGCTATCGGGATTCACTCTGTGACGAGTTCAGAAGGATTAAAGACCCCGCGTCCACACTGTCCTTGAGCGCTCTTTCCGGAACTCGGCTCGTTCGAGCAGGTGTACATCAGCACGCCTGTTCTCTGCCCTGGGGACTCGGGGTCAGCTGGCTGGGCAGGGAAGGTGGGCCTGGAGCCCCGAAGAGCGCACTGTCCCAGGAGCTGCTTCCCCGGAGGAGCAGACCCCATCCTCCAAGCGGAAACCACCGGGAAATGCAGAGGAAAAGCCATGGCGGAGGCTGGATGGACCAGAGGACAGACAGCCTTCCCTCTCCTCTCAGGCTGCCTTCCCCCCCCCCCACAGAGTGAGGGCGCCCAGCTCCTGGGGGGGGGGGGCGAATAGAAGGAGCACAGGTCAGGCGCCCGCTCACGCCTACGACCTTAGCTACTCAGGAGGATGAGAGCTGAGGATCAAGGTTCAAAGCCAGCCTAGGCAGGGAAGTCCGTGACTCTTATCTCCAGTGAACCAGCAAAGAACCTGATGCGGAGCTGTGGTCCAAGTCAGTAGAGCACCAGCTTTGAGCACTAACGCTGGCCCGGGCTCCCTGAGTTCAAGCCCTGGGACCTGCATACACACACACACACACACACACACACACACCAGCAAGTGCTGGTCAGTCATGGGCACATCCACGGATCCTGCAGGTCCACGCAGGGGGAAGGCCCGGGGCGGGGCGGGCTGGCTGGGCGCGGGGCCTGGGCACGGTGCTGGCCCCTCCAGCCTCCCGCGGCGCAGTCGGTGCCCAGGATCTGGGGCCAGGCTGGTGTCCCCAGGCCCTGTCTGGGCTTGCAGACTTCACTGTTCTCCGGTGACAACCGCCCCCATCCCCCAACTTCATGACCGTGCACTTCTGCCCGCCTTCAAAGAAAACACGCACCGGGGAGACGAAACCGGTCCCAGCCAAACCAACCCGGCCTTTCCAAAGCCACTGCCAAAAGTGGGTGCTGAGGGGCGGAACAAAGGCTCCCGGGGCGGCGGAGGATGCGGCGGCGCGGCGGCCCCGCCCTCCCAGGTGTCAGCCAGAGGTGAGGCGCGGATTAGCGCAGAGCCGGCCCGGCCGGGCGGCCTCCCCTCCCTGCGGTGAGCGTGGAATAATAACGCTGTCATTAAAAGAAAGAATTTAATGGTTTTAATTGGGTTTAATGATTTGGAAACTCCTGGAAAACAGATCGGCTTGGTTGGAATTAAAAACTTCTTTTTTTTTCTTTGAAAAGAAGAAGACAAGGAAATGATGGCGGTGAAAAGGAAAAAGAAATAAGGCTGATTCGCACCTTTGAGCGGAAGGGGGAGACGGGAGGGGACGGGCACCCACCCCGGGGGGTCGGGGGGGACCAGGAAGGCTTCCCGTCTGCACCTCTGCTGCGGGCTGCTCTGTCGGGGGTGGGGGGGGCTGGGGGTCCCCCACGGTGGCAGGGGCGAGGAGGGCCGCGGCGGGCGGTGGCCTGCGTTGCCCGGGGCACAGCGCTGGCTGGGGGGGGGGAAGAGGGCGATCGAGCTCCGCACCAGCCCGGGAGAGGAGCTGGGTTCTGATGGGGGCCGCGGGCCAAGCCCAGGGCCCGGGTGACACAAGGACGCCGAGTGCCCACGCAGCCTGTGGAGCCGGGCCGGGCAAAGGCCCTGCGGCGGCGGCGGGAAGGAGGGAGCGCGGTGCTTGGCTACAGCCCATCCTGGAGTGACTCGGGGTGCCGAGCAGCTGAGCAGCCACAGACATGGCGACCGCATGACGCGGTCACAGCTCGAGGGTCACCCCAGGGGACGGTGAGCACGGGCTATGGGGACAGGGGTGTCCTGCCTGCCCCCTGCCCCCCCCCCAGGAAACCCAAAGCACAGAGAGCGGGCAGGGGACGCAAGGCCCTTCTGATCAGATCCCAGAGCTCGGGTATTGGGCGCCTCGGTCCCCTGGCCCCCCTCCCCCATGGCCAGCTGACGCCCTGGGTGGGGCCTCTGAAGGGAGGGGCTGCGCAGGTGCTTGCAGCAGATTGCACACAAAGGAAGACACGTGCAAGAGTGTGCAAGAGTGTGCGAAACGGAGTACCGCGCGAACGCCGGGATGGCCTGGCCAGGAAGGAGGGGGGAGAGGGCGCCAGGGACAGGGCTGGCTTCCCTGGGGCCCCGTCTGAGGACCCCCGAGGGGTACAGCTCACCTTCACAGGCTTCAGGGGCTAGCACCCAGTATGCTTGCTAAGTCCTCCGAGGCATGAAATGTTCACCCCGCGCTTATGACCAAGGTCATTACAATCGTCAGCTCACCTTCGCGATCATATTTGCGCTCATTACCATATTCATGCACATTAACATACTACCACATTCGCGCACATTAACATATTGCCATATTCGTGCACATTAACACATTACCACATTCGCGCACATTAATATATCCATCCGACCATCACCACGCTCATTCACCACCGTCTCCACGCCACAGTGGTTACCGCATTCACACCACAGTCCCTGCCACGTCATGCCAGCTGCAGTCCCGCTCTGTGGCTTTGCCTCTTCCCATCTCCCCCCAGCACCACGCACCACAGCACCCCTGGGGCTGGCTTCCTCCCGTTCCCAGACACCTGCCAGGCTCCTCCATCCTGTTGCCCCATTCCCTTTTCATAGCCAAGTAATATTCCACCCATCCTCTGACTCTCCTAGTTTGTTTATCCCTGAACACAGGGAGGGCCAACCCCAGAGGGACTCTTAAACGGCCCTGTTCCTCCTGGGAGTGAGGTCCCACCAGAGTGCGGGCACTGGGCTCCCCAGGGGCTGACAGTTCATGAACTCACAGAGAAAGGGGGGGCGCAGGAAGGGACGTCCATTTTCCCTTCACTGGCAGCCCCCCTGCCTGCCACCCTACGGTGACACTTCATCATCCGAGGATCTCCGCGGGCTTTGTACAAGCTCAAAAACCCTATTGTTGGGCTAAGTAGCATAAAAAAATCTGGGCGGGCATTGTGGGGGGGCGGGGAAGGATGGTGGGGGGGCTCCTCAACTCACTAGTTAAGTGTCAGTGAAATTCTCCCCTTATTCCGGTTTCCAGCACACCCTGGGTTTATCCAAGCAGTCCCCGTGAGCTACACAACCCCCCTGTATTTCTGGGTAACAAAGGAACTTCTCCCTCGGCCTGCCCAGCAGGTTGTGGAAGCTTTTGGGGGTGGGGTGGGGTGGGGGATGGAATTCCTGTAGAGAAAGGTGGGAGGGAAGCAGGGACAAAGTTGGCACAAGTCTCGGAAGCATTTGGTCTTCGGGGAAGTTTGTGGGTGGAAAAGTAGGGGGTGGGGTGGGGGGGGGCGTATTTCTCAGCCCCCACAGAAGATTCATGCGGAAAGGCTGTTCTGACCCAGAGTGCAGGCTTCGAATCTGCTCACTGAGCTTTTTCCTGGTGGAAATCAAGCTTGTTTGGGAGGGGACCGGAGGTAGTGGTACTAAGGCTTGAACTCAGGGCCTGGAAAGGGTTCCTCAGCTTTTCAATCACGGCTGGCGCTCTACCACTTGAGCCACACACACACACACCCCTTCTGGCTTGTTAACTGGTTCATTGGAGATGAGAGTCTCACGGGACTTTCCTGCTTGGGCTGGCTTTGAACCGAGATCCTCAGATCTCGGCCTCCTAAATGGCTAGGATGACAGGCGTGAGCCACCGGGATCCCACAAAATCATTCCTTCCAGCCTTAACAATGGATCACCGCTGCTTACCGTTTCCTTACTGACCCCTCACAAAGTGACCAGGGAAAGCCCCCCCCCCTCCCCATCCCACCTTGACAGGCTGGAAAAGAAAATAAGCATGAGCCGGTGTGGGGGGGGGTCACCCCTGGGAGCCCGGCTTTATCTGCACCAGGACCAAGTAGCTGTCATTTAGCGTCCAAGAGCGGGAGGTGGGAAAGATCTCCATGTGAGCTTTAACCCCCAGTGGGAGAAAGAAATCTCCGACTTCCCCGCTAAATCCTCTCCAAATTGTATTCATCTTGACTTAATCCGCCTGCCTGCCCGGAGCGGACGGGCCGTATTTATTTGGAGAGCTGGCTCTGGAGAGGTCCGGGCCTGTGTTTTGCTTCGGCAGGGCTGGCAGCTCGGCTCGCAGGCCAGGCCCGGGCTCCCGGCACCCAAGCCGCCCACGTGACCACCAAGAAAAATAAACACAGCTGAATCGGGAGAAATCGGGAGGTCTTCTCATTAAAGAAATAAAATAAACAGATGTCCTTAAGCACTTTGGCTTGTGTGTGTGTGTGTGTGTACGCACAGAAAGCTCCAGATGTGGGGGAGTGGGGAGGGGGGGTGGGGGCGGGGGAGGCCGTGGTTGAGGGCCCCAGCTCTG
Source organism: Perognathus longimembris pacificus (assembly GCF_023159225.1). Classification (NCBI taxonomy): domain Eukaryota; kingdom Metazoa; phylum Chordata; class Mammalia; order Rodentia; family Heteromyidae; genus Perognathus; species Perognathus longimembris. Next base: position 77,529,799 of record NC_063166.1, on the reverse strand, counting down.
GGCAGGAACAGGGATCTGAGGTGCCTGCAATGAACGGAGGGCTCCCCCCGACCCCGGGGTCGGCATGTTTTGTCTGAACCCTACGAACAGTCCTCAACTGCTGGGCCAGAAAACTAGGTTCCAACATTTTCTTTTTTTTTTTTTTTTTTGCCAGTCCTGGGCCTTGGACTCAGGGCCTGAGCACTGTCCCTGGCTTCTTCCCGCTCAAGGCTAGCACTCTGCCACTTGAGCCACAGCGCCGCTTCTGGCCGTTTTCTGTATATGTGGTGCTGGGGAATCGAACCTAGGGCCTCGTGTATCCGAGGCAGGCACTCTTGCCACTAGGCTATATCCCCAGCCCCCCAACATTTTCTTTTGTAAAGCAGGGCCAGAACCGCCTTGAGGTTGGGGTGGGGGGGCACTGACACGGATTCTGGAGTGTGAACTGGGGTCACAGGACAGCAGCGGGAGGATGGAGGATGGGGTCTGAGGCCGTCTGGGGGCTGGCGGGGTGAATGGCCAGGCCCTGTCCCATGGACCTCTGGGGGGGCAGAGGTGGGTGGTGGCAGGGGCAGCCGGCTCTGAAGTCACCGCGTGGCTGTTTTTCTCAGGGCAGGGGTGTCTCTCAAGGAGACGGAGGGGCCCCCAGCATTGAGCTTCTCTGCACCCCGGGACCCCCACAAGGAGGGGAGCACAGGCAGCCAACAGCCTAGAGAGAGAAGGCTTCCAGGGGCCCGGGCTGCATTCGTGATGAGTGACTTGGATCTCAAAGGCAGAGTCAACCAAGAGCAGCCGGCCAGAAGGCCCCTCACAAGATGCTCTAATCCCCAGGCCGGGAAGAGGGCTGTGGTTCTGTGGTAAAAGCAAACACCCGATTCTCCTAATCACCTCAGCTCTGCCAGGCTTCTTTCTAAGTACACAGCAAATCCTCCCTTGGCCCCGATGGTACCTGACTGGGGTTCTGTTCCCGGCTCAGTTCTCTCCCTTTGGGAGCCCTTTCCCCCTTCCACTCTGCCCCTTTGGTTGGGGTGGGGATGGGGATGGAGCTGCCCTGCTTCTGCAACTCCTTCCACACCAGGAGTGAGCTGTGGATCTAGGATAGCCAATCAGACCCACACAGGCTGCCCTACAGAACAGTCAGTGTGGGCAGTGAGACTCAAGCCTAGAATTGTGCTGGAATGTGGGATGGAGAAGTTCCCCCTTGAGTGCAGATGGCAGAGAAGGAATCGCCATACAGACAGCCCAAGAGCACTGCCTGAACTCCTGGATCTAGCCAGACCTGAATTCCAGATGTCCCTGGGTTTTTCAAACATGGTGATCTGATAAATTCCCCGGGTAGCTTCAGCACTCTGTGCTTCAAGCTGAGACTTCTGCTCGGTACAAGCTATTAATAGAGATTTTAGAGAGAAAGAGAGGTGGGCCAGAAGGTATGGCCATGAGTTGTTTGTTGTTGTTGCCAGTTCTGGGACTTGAACTCAGGGCCCGGGCACTGTCCCCAAGCTGCTCCTGCTGCTTCGCCTTTTCCTCCTCCTCGTGTTCTTCTTCCTCCTCCTCTTCTTCTTGCCAGTCCTGGGGCTTGAACTCAGGGCCTGAGCACTGTCCCTGGCTTCTTTTTGCTCAAGGCTAGCACTCTACCACTTGAGCCACAGCAGCACTTCCAGCTTTTTCTGTATATGTGGTACTGAGGAATCGAATCCAGGGCTTCATGATATGCTAGGAAAGCACTCTACCACTAAGCCACATTCCCAGTCCCTGGCCATGAGTTCTATGACAAAAATCCCAACTACAGCTATGCCCGGTTCTACAAGACTCCAAGCCCAGTTCCTGCCGGCCCTTTCTGCTTCTCTGACTTGCGAGTTTCTCTGGAACTCCACACCCATGTGTCCAGACATCCCCTAGACCTCACAAACACAACGGATTTTACCTCTCTGCCATTTTCCTCTTGCATTCTTCTTATTCACTGTGAGGTTTTTGAGCTAGAAATTGCCACTGTCCGTTCTTCCTCCCTCCTTGCAATTTAATGACACACAACTAGCCCCAAATAGAGGCCATCTTTCCCAGACTCCCTTGCAGCTAGGTGTGGTCACGTGACCACGTTTCAGCCAATGGGGTGTGAGCAGCAATGATGCGCATACCTCCTGGTTCTGGCCCTTCACAGAGAGGGGACGAAATGGGAAAGTAACACACACCAAAGACAGGCGTGACTTCTCTTTCCATGTTCCCTTTCTTCTTGGTGGGAACACGATACAGTTGGGCTGTGATCTGTCTTGCCCGTGAAGGCAAGACCCCAGATACAGAAGGGGACAAGACTCCAGGGCCCAAGGCTGGCCAGCAGCAGCCTTAGAGCCCCAGTTGTTCTACCTGGACCCGGGGCAGTCAGCTTTTGTCTTGATATCGTTGGTCTCTTTTTGTTGGAACTGGCAAATAAAAACACTTCTTTCCCACCTTCTAGAGAGCTGAAGTAGGGATGGAAGATTCTAGAAGAATCATGGAGATTTCCCAAGAGCATGTAAAGCAGAGGAGCCACATCCTATTCTCATTTTCTCCAGGACAAGTCGCTCCCTGTGAGCCTCAGTTCTCCTTGGGTCCAGTGGCCCCCTCTGTCCTCCCAGCTCCCGCCACCCAGGGGACCGCAGAGTCCCCACCATGGGGCCAGGCAGGAGGTGTGGACTGGAGAACTCACGGTTCCCCCGAGGACCGCTGACTCTCTACCCCTGTGCATTATTGCTTCCATGGGGGAACATGGCATGGCCTGACTTGTCGAGGAGAGCTGGAAATCTAGATTGTTTTGTGGTCTGTGCAATCTCCTGGTTTTTAAATGTTGGCGACAAATTCACTTTTTTTTTTTTTTTTTTTGGTACATGTTGGAGGCCAAACAAAAATATCTGCAGGATGAATTTGGCCTGCTGGCCACCAGTTAACAACTTCCGGCTTGATTCTATTTCCCTTCCTGTCTTTCACAAAGGCTCAACACCCAGGAAGTGAGGGGCTGTGGCCCGCCCACCATGAACGAAACAGCAGAGAGCCTGGCCTCCTGCTCCTTCCCACACAGGGACTGTTCTGATGGGCCCATTCAGTGTTTATTGGGCAACATTCTGTCCCATATGCTGCGCTTGGTTGGGAAGAAAAGAAATGTTCATGGTCCCTGCCCTTGTGGTGCTTAGAGTCTGTAGGAAGATAGACCGAAATGCCCAATCGTGGGATAAGTGGAAAAGCCATTTGTGGGGAGAGAGGCAGTTCAGGTGGAAGGAAGTGGCCAGGAAGGGCCTGTCACTGGAAGGCACAGTGGTGTGTGCCTATAGTCCTAGCTACTCAGGAGACGGAGGTAGGCAAATCATCGGGCTACCACATAGTTGAGACCCCAGCCTGGTCTCAAAAGTAAAGTGGAAGAGGGAGAAGGAGAGGGAGGGAGGGAAAAGTTAAATAGCATTTAAGTTGAAAAAGGCATTCTAGAACATTCTAGAGTACAGCAAAGGTCCCCATTGTGCTGCTTGGCTTGTCTCTGCCGCTGTATCCCTTCCTGCGCATGCAGAGACCTTTCCAGTTAGCATCAGAGATTCTCCACATATGGATTTCCGGGGGGGGGGGGGTGGGAGCCAGGAAGTGCAGGGGGACTCCCCAGAAGAAAGCCTCTGATAGCAGGGCCCTTGCAGGGGAGCCTCCCAGATGGATGCCTCCAGGGTGTGTTCTGTAAGCCTGTTCCAGCTGCCCACAGCACTGGCTTCTCTCTCTGCCTCAGTTTCCAGCTTCCCGAGTCCCCAGTCCTCATCACTGCAGGAGAAGCCCAGGGAGCCGGGGGCGGGGCACAGCGGGTGGTGGGCTGCATGCCCCCCCCCCCAGATGGGAAAGGCCATGCCCACGGCCACAAGGCCCCCAGGGGATAAGAGGAGGCCACCCCAGCAGGGGGACCAGAGTGGAGGAGCACCTGCCCTGGCTGAGATCTGCCCCGGCAGCCCTCGCCCCGCCCGCCACCCACAGGCCCTGCCAGACACCGGAATGGTGTTTCTGCCTGGCGAGATGTCTGCACCCCAACACCCCAGCACTGGCTTCAGATCCTTGCCGGGCCGAGGCAGACCATAAATCTAGCTTGCTAATTGCACAGCCAGCTTGTTAGAACCCCCATTGAAAAATAAAAAAGAGCAGCTGGGAAAGCCATGAGCTGATGTCAAATCCGATTTCTGCTCCCTGAACGGAAACAGAAAGCTTTTCCAGACACTGGCGAATCGCGTGGAAGCCGCCCCAGCCCCGTGCCCCTGGGAAGATGCCCACAGCCATCTGCTGGAACCTCCCTTAGCCCCAGCAGGGTCAGACGCTGGTGCCTCTGCGGTCTGTCGGGAAATCCATAGTGTGGATGTAAAGAATCACAAGATTTTGTTTGAACAGACCGGCTTATTTTTGCTTCAAAAATGTGTGTGTGTGTCACCAATTAGCTAGCCAGTAACAGCTGTCCAAAATTCTGTTTTTTTCCTTTGCCCGTCGTGGGGTTTGAACTCAGGGCCTGGGCACTGTCTCTGAGCTCTTCAGCTCAAGGCTAGCGCTCTACCACTTGAGCCACAGCGCCACTTGCAGTTTTCTGCAGGCGAATTGGAGATAAGAATCTCACAGACTTTCCTGCCCGGGCTGGCTTTGAACCACGGTTCTCAGATCTCAGCCTCCTGAGTAGCTAGGATGACAGGCATGAGCCACTGGCACCAGGCTTCTTTTTCTTTATGATATCTGAGGTTTGAACTCATAGCCCTGTGCTTCTACCATCTGAGCAGTCTACCAGCCTCTTACTGTTTTAGATTAGTTTCCAGATAGCTTGTCAAAGCTTTGTACCCAGGCCAGCCTCAGAATCTCCAGCCTCTCAGTCTCCGCCTCCCACTAGCTGAGATTACAGGTATATGCCACCCCACCTAGCTTGCTCACAATTGTCTAACTGGATGGCTCTCTGACATGCCTCCCCCCTCGACCCCCAGGATACGTTTGCAAAGCTGTCGCTAAAGCCTCCCCTTCATTTAGAAATACAGAAGAAAAACTGATTTTCTGGGGACACAAAGAGGGAAACAGGGAAGAATAAAAGCACTTGATTCATTTGCTTATGCACTACTAGTGAGTAGTTGCTTGTTGGATAGGGGGCGGTCGGTGGGGAAGTGATTAAATTTTCACATGTCCAAGGAAAATTCTATAGGCATTGTCCACTCTCCACAGTTCTGATTGGAACAGCTTGCTAACCAGCCCCTCTCCCCCCCCCCCACCACCCCTCATTCCCAGGGTACACAGACTGGATGGGTAGAAAGAAAGAAGAGAGAAACCAAAACAGGTTTCTTACCTTCCCATATCTGGATGCAAACGTCCCGGTGAGTAAAGAGTGAAAAATAATGATTGTCTCGTCCAAGTCCCACACAAATACACGCTGCGAGGGAGAGAGGAAGGCAAGGGAGATAAGTAGAAAGGCCGCCATCTGACTTCACGTCTGCAGAGACTCATTTCCTCACAGGAAGGCCGGTCTGGAAACACATCAGCTCTAAGCGATAAACCACACGGCTCCCTCACTGGCGCCCCCTGCAGGCGGGCCCCCCGCCTCCTCTGTGAGACCTGAGTGGGAAGCGAGTTCTCCCAGCCAAGAGTGGGCTCCTACCAGCCGGGCCCTGCCAGCAGCCGGAAAAACTCAAAACCAGGGGCAATCGGGCCAAAACCAACAAGAAAAATCACATCACTCACTCAACAGTGCAAGAATACGACCACTGCGTCCATTACTCACCACAAGCCTAACTGGTTCTGGCCGTTTCTACTTTTAGCAAGTCTGTCCATCACCTCCACAGTTTTCTTTTCTTTTCTCTTTTTGGTAGATTGCGGGGCTTGAACTCAGGGCCTGGGTGCTGTCCCTGAGCTCTTTCACTCTAGCATGCTACCGCTTTGAGCCACAGCGCCACTTCCTGTTTTCTGGTAGTTAATTAGAGATAAGAGCCTCATGGACTTTGCTGCCCGAGCTGGCTTTGAACGGTGATCCTCAGATCTGGGTCTCCTGAGCAGCTAGGATTATAAGGAGTGAGCCACTGGCACCTGGCCATTTTTTTCTTTCCTTTCCTTTTTATTATTATTATTTTTTTGGTGGTACCCCAAGGTCTTGTGGTTGAGCGCAGGTACTCTACCACTTGAGCTATGGCCCCTTACAGTTTTTGCTTTAGCTATTTTTTCAGATAGGTTCTTGGATGTTTTTTTCTCAGGACAGCCGGGGGGCTTGGTCTTCCTACCTATGCTTCTCATATGGCTGGGATCATACATACGTACCACCATCCACAAATTACTGGTTGAGATGGTGTCTCACTACTTGCTCCAGCGCGACTCGCACTGAGATCCATCTGCTCTCTGAGAAAATAGGTATATACCACCATACCGGGCCACCTCAAGTCTAACTAACATTTATAACATGACTCATGGATTTGCCAACGATATCTTCTTTTTTTTTTTGGCCAGCCCTGGGGCTTGGACTCAGGGCCTGAGCACTGTCCCTGGCTTCTTTTTTGGTCAAGGCTAGCACTCTGCCACTTGAGCCACAGCGCCACTTCTGGCCATTTTCTGTATATGTGGTGCTGGGGAATCGAACCTAGGGCCTCATGTATATGAGGCAGGCACTCTTGCCACTAGGCCATATCCCCAGCCCCCCAACGATATCTTTTGATGGGACCACCTGAAGCACGAGGGTTTATCTCACTGTAAGGGTTTTGCTGGAACCGTACAGTTTCACATACACGAATGCCTCCATTTCTAACGTGACCAGCTCTGGCTATTCTTTCTGTGCTAGCACAGTGCGCCTAAGATGGAAGACACAGGTAGCAAGTGACGCCCTACCCTTTCTTCCTCTTCCTCCTGTCTCTGGCACCTGTGAGCTTTACTTCTGCATTGTCCATGTGGGTGAACGGCTTGCGTGTTTGGTTTTATAAGTAACATGAAGTCTTCTGCGCCCTGGTTTTACAGGTTGGTAAGCAGCATAAAGCACCTGTCTCTGGTGATCGCTGTGCCCTGTGGGCCGGGATTTCACTATGCCTTGCACCCCATCTCAAAGCCTTACATCTGCTTTCCAAGAACGACCTACCACGAAGGTCCTATCTCTCTACCCATCCCCACTAAAGTAATGTCCTATCTCCGCTTACTCATCTGCAAATCCTATCTATCTGGGTTAACTTGCCGTTTTTGTTGGACTTTATTATTAGTTGCATTTCTTTTCTCCCTGTTGGCTGTGACACACTCTCATGATATCAAATTAGCCACACCGTGTGAATCAGAGATCAGTGTGCTGGACGATGGGTGGACGGACTGTTGTTGGGTTTGTGCAGGGCTGGTGCCCTGAGACTCCGCTTCAGTGCGTTTCTGGGTCTGATGTACTGTCTCCCAGACCCCGGGTCGCTCTTCCTTGGTTTCCTTCCTTGTCTTACATAAGTATATCCTTGGGTTGTTTTTTCTAAACATGGAGAGCAATCATCCTGAATTTTTGCTTGTCTGCTATCTTCACTTTCTTTATGTTCTCCGGGTACAGAATTCCAACTTGAAAACAATATCCTTGGGATTGCACAAAGAATTCCTCCATTATTTCTAGTGCCCAGGACTATTGATGTGACTCCCGGTGTTTCCTGGCCCTCCCTCCTGGTGGGTTTTCTTTAAAGACTTTGTCTTTTCGCTTGGCGTCCACAGATTCCATTCCTGAGGAATCCTGAGCCTTTCTGCCAGCCCCTTTGGTTGTTGGTGATTTTTTTTTTTTTTTAATCGGTGGTGGGGTTTGAATTCACAGCCTGGGCACTGTCTCTGAGCTTTGTCACTGAAGATTAGCGCTCTACTACTTTGAGCCACAGCTCCACTTCCTGTTTCCTGGTGGTTAACTGGAGATTAGAGTCTCATGGACTTTCCTGCCCAGCCTGGCTTTGAACTGTGATCCTCACACCTCAGCCTCCTGAGCAGCTAGGATGACAGGCATGAGCACCGGTGCCTGGCTGTTTTTTGAAATAGACGCTCACTCACGCCCCGGCCAGTCTGGACCCCAATCCAATCTGTGCTTCTTTTTGTGGCTGGGATGACAGATCCCAGGGCATGGCTCCCCAAGCCATTCTGCCACACTCTACTCCCCGGACCCCGCAATTGGGGGAGACCTAGAAAGGAAGCTTTCTGAGGGTTGTGGGGGCTGTCTGGATGTAGGAGGGAGGGGTCTCAGAAAGGCGGGAACAAGGGGCGGGGTGGCAGGCGCCTGGCTCTTCCCAGCACCCCTATCAGTCCAGGTGGCTCAGAGAGGGCTGGCTGGGTGCCAAGGCTGGACCAGTGCAAGGACACCATGCTGTGGGGCTTCTAGAACCTTCTCTGGCTTCTGGAAAGGGCGGGCACAGGTGCATTTCTGTCCTGTTCTAGTATCTCACAGACTCTCTGCCGTACCCTTGTCCCTGGGGCTTCCAATAATTCTGCTTTTTCACTTAGGCCAGCTCAAATCAACTCGGGCTCTGGCACCTGCCGCTGCGGGCATTTAACTCACAGTCGCCCCGGATTTCTCTCCTTTCCACTTTGACCTCATTTCGCTTTCGAGGGCCTCATCCGTGAACAAAACTGCCAAACGCTTCAGATGGTGCCACGCAGGCCGGCCCTCCCTGCCGACATGAAACCTGGGGTAAAGCCGGGCTCTCACCTCTCGGCTGTCTCCACCCCGTGGCACTCACTCCGGGGTGGAGAAGTAGATGTTTCCAGAAGAATATCACCCCAGGGTCCCCAGCTTCCAGGCCCCCACCCTCCCTTTTCCATCTCAGTTGCATGGAAAAATGTCTCTCCTCTACCCTCCCCTTCCCCCCCCTCCCACCAGGAGGGAGGGCAGGTGACTGAGCTGAGCGGTTCGGGGGAGGGGGGACATTAATATCCCAGCGGCTCTGTGTTTTCTGTAGCTTCTCAGCTTTGGCCGGCCGATTTCCTTCCAGCCTTTGGCCAAGATAGATCCGACTCCCTGACACAACTGAGCATCCTCATGGGGATGTGTGATCTGAAGAATGGGGGGAAGCTGGGTGCTCGTGGCTCACGCCTGTAATCCTAGCTACTCAGAAGGCTGAGATCTAAGGTTTGGGGTTCAAAGCCAGCCTGGGGAAGAAAAGTCTTGTGAGGTTTTTTTTTCCTCCCCCTCCAATGAACAAGCAAAAAGTTGGAAGTGGAGGTGTGGCTCAAGTGACAGAGAGCCGATCTTGAGTGAAAACGTTCAGGGACAGCACGCGGGTCCTGGAGTCAAGCCCCAGTCCTAGTACACACACACACACACACTCGCGGTAAAAGCGGAAACCAAAATGAAGGACGCACACGGAGTGGCCCATGTTGGTATTCCCAGCACTTGGGGAGGCTTGGGCAGGAGGACTGCGTGCTGGAGGCCTAGCTGGCCTCCCACAGGGGACGCACTGGTCATAGGGAACAGGCAGGGTACTGTTTAAAACATGCAATGCCTTCTGTGGTGACCGGCACGCGGTGACGCTGACTGAACACCAGCGGCCACTTTGGGGACATCTGGTATCCCCTTCGTTGGCTTTGTCGTTACAAGCACAGGGCATCCCCTGGGCCGGCCGCATTCGGCCTGGGCTGCCGGATGGGAAGATTTCAAGGGTGGACACTTGCCTGCCCCCCAGGAATCTGAGCTTGGGGTGCTGCCTGGGGATTGAGGATAAGGTGATGGTGTATGTACCCGGGCCAGGATCCAGCCTGAGACACCAGAACACAGAAAGGCTGTAGCTTCCGGGTACCTGAGTATCTTTTTTTGTTTTTAATGGAGATGGTGGTGCTGGGATTTGAACTCAGGGACTCGCGCGTGCTAGGCAGGCTTCCGGCCTGTGTTTGCACTGGTTATTTTTATGGTGGAGTCTTGATGTCTGCTCAGGCCAGCCTGGGCTGCAGCCCTCCTACCTGAGCCTCCCTCTGTCACCTGGGATGTCAGACACATGTCACTGGGCCTAGGCATTGTGCTTCTCCAGCCAAGACAACAGGTGGTCACTACTCCGCCCTGCCACTGATTGAGATGGAGCCTCACAAACCATTTTCGCCTGGACTGGCATTGAACCACAATCTTTCCTTCCCCCAGAGCTGAGGTCACAGGCTTGACCCACCCTGCCCGGCCGCCATACACGTGAAAACCACTCCAGTCCCACCTGACTCCTCCATCCTGCGGCTCCTTCAGGGGGTCCCTGGGAGGGCGGGGCACTCACAGTCCACAAAGCACCCGGAGGACCCTGCCACGCTGCTGGGGGTCTGAACCCCACCGGCCAGCCTGGCCGAGGCCTCGCCCAATGCCTTTCCCAGGGGCTTCGGCGTGGTCATTGGCTTCTCCTGGGAATCCGTCACACACGTGAACTCTGACCCCGCCCAGGACCTGCCTATGTGGACTCTGGGAGGGGCTCTGAGGCCACTGATTACAGCGTCCCGTCCCTCCCAGCTCCCAGCCCCCTCCCGGAGCCGCTCCATGAAGCCCAGCCCCTCTCCCCCTGTCTCCCTGGGAGCTCACTCAGGCCGGGCCATAGACCATAGACGTCTGCTCCGCCAGCAGCCCGCCCCTCCTCACCTCGATCTCACTGTCCCCCGCTGGGGAGGGGTCACTGCTCCTCTTGGATCGGCCCCGGAGCTTCCCATCAGAGGCCCGAGGAGGCCTGTCGGGGTCCCCCTCCTTCGGGGGTGTGGAAGGTCCGTTGTGGGTGCTGAATTCACCTGGCGTAAGGAAAGGGGATGAGGATGGGTGAGAGGCCCGGCTGGGCTTTTTCCCCAGGAAATACCCCAGGGGTCCCCAATACAACCACCAGCTCCGGAGAGGCAGGGTGCCAAAGGCCACCCCCGGGGGCAAAGGTCACACGGGGTCAAAACCGTTCTTCACATGCCATTCACCACAGTCACCATCTTCCCTTCGCCCACCGAGTGTTCACCATGCCAGACACTGAGCTGGGGGTGCCGGAGCTCACCACACGCACAGACATCGCACACGCGAGTCGCTCTCCATTGGAGGTGTCAGGAAAGGTCTCAGGGGAGGGGCTATCTGCTCAGAAGGCGAAGGAAGCGAGGGAGGGGTCTCTGGGGAGTTCTAATTAACGGTGTGGAATGATCTTTGTACCTGGAAGCCTGAGCCAGAGTCCCTGGACTGGCAGAAAGAAGACAGCGATTGCACACAACACATCAGCTCTCCCTCTGCGCCAATTTACACCTTCTGCGGTTCTGTCTCCAGGTTTCACTGATGTCCATCCTGACCTTTGTTATTTCCTTCCTTCTGTTTGCTTTGGGCTTCGTTTGCTCTTCTTTCTCTTTTGGTACCAGCACTGGGGCTTGAACTCACAGCCTAGGAGCTTTCCCTTAGCTTTTCCAGTCAAGGCTAGCATTCTACCGCTTGGGTCACACCTCCACGCTGGCTTTTTGCTGGGTAACTGGAGATAAGAGTCTTACAAACTTTTCTGCCTGGGCTGGCTTTGAAATTTGATCTTAGCTTCCTGAGTAGCCTGGATTACAGGGGTAAGCTACCAGTATCTGGCTTTTTCTAGCTTCTTTAGGTTTAAGATGGGGTTTCTGGCTTCTAATCAATATTTTTTTTTTTTTTTTGCCGGGCTTGGGACTTGAGCTCTGGGCCTGGGCACTGTCTCTGAGGCTCCATTTACTCAAGGCTAGCGCTGTACTACTTGAGCCAGAGTGCCACTTCCAGCTGTGTGTGTGTGTGTGTGTGTGTGTGTGATTAATTGGAGATAAGAGTCTCATGGACTTTCCAGCCTGGCGGCTTGGAACCGTGATCCTCAGATCTCAGCCTCCTGGGTAGCTAGGATGACAGGTATGAGCGCCTGACTTGCAACCTATATTCTTTTCTAATGTTAGCATTTAGTTACTCTTTAACTACTGCTTAATGGCTTTCCATACGCCATGCTTTCATTTTCACTCAGTTTAATGTACCTTTAAATTTCCTTCTCGTTCCTTCTCTGACTCATGGATTGTGTCAAGTATCTACGGAGCCTGCAAACATTTAGGAATGTCCCAGAAGTATTTCAGGTATTTATTACTAATTTAATTCTGCTGCTGTCAGAGCACACAGACAGCTCCGACGTACTTCTGGATGCACTGAGCGCTTGTTTTACCGGCCAGAATAGGAGACCATCTTGGTAAATGCCCTACGTGCTCCGGACCAGACTGTGTGCACACGGCCGGGGTACAGCAGGCTCCAGATTCCCGTTTCCTGCAACAACGGGCATCAGCCTGCACACACACACACTTAAAGAAGGAAAATCCAGGCTCACATCTACGTGCAGTGCTGCGTCTTTCCCAGCTAGGATGAGTTCAGAGAGGACATATCAGCACAGATATATCCCTAAATCACATTTTTTTTCTTTTCTGGCAGTACCAGGGATTGAGCTCAGGACCTCATTTTTGCCAGGCAGATGCTTAACTACTGAGCCACGCCTGCATTGATTATTTCTGAGATGGGAGCTCATTTTCTTCCTGAGTATATGCCTGGACCGTGACACTCCTAATTTTTTGCTTTCTGCAAAATCTGGGATCATATGTGCCTACCATCACAACCAACTTGTGTTGAGGAGCCTCAGGGAATTCTCTGCCTGGGCTGCGGTGAAGTCATAGTCTTCCCGCTCTCTGTCTCTCCTGCAGCTAGGATAACCGGTGTGCGCGACTGTGCTGGGCTTACCTGGCTCTGGTGCATGCGTGTGTGTGTGTGTGTCTGTGTGTCTGTGTGTGTATGTGTGTGTGCTGGTCCTGGGGCTTGAACCCAGGCTTTTTTGGTAGTTGACTGGAGCTAAGAGTCTCACAGACTTCCCTGTCCAGCCTGGCTTTGAACTATGATCCTCAGATCTCAGCCCCCTGAGTAGCAAGGATTACAGGTGTGAGCCATTAGTGCCAGGTAAAACTTTCTATTTTTAAATATGGATGCAGGACTAGGAATATGGCCTAGTGGCAAGAGTGCTTGCCTCGCATACATGAAGCCATGGGTTCAATTCCCCAGCACCACATATATAGAAAACGCCAGAAGTGACGCTGTGGCTCAAGTGGTAGAGTGCTAGCTAGCCTTGAGCAAAAGAAGCCAGGGCGAGTCCAAGGCCCAGGACTGGCCAAAAAAATATATGTTTGCAACACACACACACACACACACACACACACACACACACACACACACACTCCTCCCAGTGGGAAGGTGGGTTCGGGCCCCTCCTTCCTCCGGGGGCTCAGACCGCTGCCATGGAGGACGGCTTCAGTGACCACGTACCTGCCAGCGGCTCGGATCCCTGGCCGGGGACACTGTGGGGAGCGTCCTGGAGGACATAGGTGGACGTGGAGAGGGGTGACGGGCAGATGGTGCTGGCCGGGACATAGGGTGTGCTGTAGGACGCGCTGTAATACTGGGGGTGCTGGCTCTGAGCGAAGCTGGGGTAGGCGGGGTAATCCTGGAAGGAGAAAGTGGAAACCAAGAAGAGGTGAGCGCAGGGGCCTGGCGGGGCTGGCCATGGTGTCTCCCGTGAGACTAGAAGCCCTGGAGGGTGGGGGCCTGGTGGGGATGGGGGGGGGAGGGACTGTCCCTGGCCCCATGTGGACTCATAGAAGCAGACCCCGAGGGCAGGGGTGGGGAGAGGGGAGAGATTCAGGAGTGTGTGGAGGAGGTGTCAGTAGACACCCAGCATTGCTTCTTCCGAGGGCTGGGGGGACGGGGAGGGGAAACGGCACAGAGCCTGCTGGGATGGAAAAGCCCACCCGGATGGGCCTCTGCTGGGGTCAAAGCACCGGGGCGCTGATGTGTCAGCCCAGTCCCTCCTGAAGCTACTCCTGGACTGCAGATCTCCGGCACGCCCCTGCGGGACAGGCGTGTGTCCCTAGCAAGGAATACGGGGCCTGGCATCTACAGTAACTCAATAAATATTAGTTAAGTCAAGCAACAATAAAGACCACCAGGAGATGACCTATACCGGGGAGGTTGTCAGAGGCAGAGAGCTCTTCCCTGCAGAGCATCAGCATCTAGAACATTCTGTTTGGAAGTCACAGAGTCCAATTTAGTCATCCCATTCACCTTTGGTCAAGCTTAGCAGCTGTAGCGGGCCCTCCCCCTCCCCCTCCCCCAGCCCAGGTCTAGGGGGTCAGATCCTCAGAGGACTCTTATGGTTAAAACAGACAAACATCCAGCATTAAGAACCCTAAGTATTTTATCTAGGCGGGCTAGATTTTCAGTTCACTGGATAGCTACAAAAATCGGTCACACAGGTTTTGCATTTCGCAAGTCGAGTTGTTCAGATTCTTCTGCTCAAGGAGAACTAGAGCACAGCTCAGATGGAAACCTGTGAACCTTTTGTTTGGCAATCATTTTAGACTCACAGGACAGGTACACAAGCGGTAGCCAGTGCGTCCATACACCTCTCCCTTCTCTTTTGGAGAAGGGTCTCACTATATATAGCTCAGGATGGCCTTGAACTCACCATCCACTCCCACCTGCCTCTACCTTCCAAGGGCTGGGATTGAGGATTCGTTTTTTTTGGGGGTGGGGAGGGAAAGGGTACTAGGGTTTGAGTCCTGGGCCTCTCACTTGCTAGGGAGGGGCTCCACGTGTGAGCTACTCCGCCAGCCCTTTGTGTGTTGGTTGGTTGTTTTTGAGGCAGGATCTCATTTTATACCCAGGCCAGCCTGGACTACCATCCTCCTATTTTTGCTTCCTTTTGTTTCTGGGATGACAGGCGAGGGCTACTGTGCTCAGCCAATGTGGTTACCCCATAGCTGGGGTGACAGGCATCCATCAGCATGCGAGGTCATTGAGTGAGATGGAGTCTCAGGAACTTCAATGTCTGGGCTGGCCTAAACCATGATCCCTGATCTCCACCTAATTGTCTAAGATTACAGGATTGAGCCTCCGTGCTTGGCCCCACACTGGTGAATTTTACCAGAAACTCAGAGGGAAATGAAGGGAACTGCAATGGTGGCTAATATCCACCTGGCCTTGGTTGGGTTTACCAAGCCTTCAGGAAGCCCACTGCATATGGGGTCTCAGCATGGGGTGAGGATATCAGGACGCACTGCCAGCGAGGCCCACACTCTGGGTAAAGAACATGCTGATACTCGCACAGTCCACGCTGCCTGGGGCTCAGGGTAGGATGGGGCATCTTGGAAGTGTTCTTGGTGGAACCTTCCACTGGCCTTTTGCACAATCTGACCTCTGGGACCTCCAAGCTAGAGCTGAGGCCAGTTTCTTATGGGGACAGTGTGCTTGGAGGGAGCTGTGGGGTGCACCGTGTCAGGGAGCATCGAGAGAAAGAAATGAACAAACCTGGTGCATGCTCCCGAATCCAGTCGCGTTGCTGAGCCCGTTGGTGCCTTGGTAGAGCCCGGCTGCGCCTGCAAGGGACAGGGGACGGGACAAATGAGCTTTCCCCATCAGGGAGAGACGCAGAAGAGGCGCTGCCCTGAGACCTCAGGCCATGAGAAAAAAACAAAGTGCTGCACACAGTCCAAGGGCTCTACCACTTGCACCATGGTGCTACTTCTGGATTTTGAGTGGCTAATTGGAAATTGGACTCTCATGGGGACTTCTCTGCCCTGGCTGGCTTTAAATCATTATCCTCATATCTCATCCTCTTGAGTAGCTAGGAGTATAGGCATAAGCTTGATATATATATATATATATATATATATATACACACACACACACACATACATATATGTATACTGGAGATATACATACATACATACATACACATACATATATGTGTATGTGTGTGTGTGTGTGTATGTATGTATGTATGTATGTATATCTCCAGTTCTGGGGCTTGAACTCAGGGCCTGAGCAAATGTCCCTGGCTTCTTTTTTGCTCAAGGCTAACACTTTACCAGTTGAGCCACAGTGCCATTTCTGGCCTTTTCTGTTTATGTGGTTCTGAGGAATCAAACCCAGGGCTTCCTTCCTGCATGCTAGCCAAGCACTCTACCACTAAGCCACATTCCCAGCCCAACAATATATATATATATTTTTGGCCAGTCCTGGGCCTTGGACTCAGGGCCTGAGCACCGTCCCTGGCTTCTTTTTGCTCAAGGCTAGCACTCTGCCACCTGAGCCACAGCGCCCCTTCTGGCCGTTTTCCACATATGTGGTGCTGGGGAATCGAACCCAGGGCTTCATGTATAGGAGACAAGCACTCTTGCCACTAGGCCATTTTCCCAGCCGCTTGCCTCCTATACATGAAGCCCTGGGTTCGATTCCCCAGCACCACATATGTGGAAAATGGCCAGAAGGGGCGCTGTGGCTCAGGTGGCAGAGTGCTAGCCTTGAGCAAAAAGAAGCCAGGGACGGTGCTCAGGCCCTGAGCCCAAGGCCCAGGACTGGAAAAAAAAAAATTATGGCTGGATGTGGTGGCTTATTTGAGCCAGTGTTACTTCCTTTACTAGGCTGGTGGGTTCTCTACCACTTGGGCCACACCTCCCATTTGAGCCCAGTTTGTCACTGGCTATTTTCTGTTTTTTTTTTTTTTTTGTTTTGTTTTTGCCAGTCCTGGGGCTTGAACTCAGGGCCTGAGCACACACTGTCCCTGGCTTCTTTTTGCTCAAGGATAGCACTCTACCACTTGAGCCACAGTGTCACTTCTGGCTTTTTCTAAATATGTGGTGCTGAGGAATCGAACCCAGGGCTTCATGTATACGAGGTGAGCACTTTGCCACTAGGCCATATTCCTAGCCCTTTCACTGGTTATTTTTGAAATAGGGTTTCATTGCCTGTCCAGGAGTGCACCTCAGTGCCGTCCATCTATTTGGGGCTTCTTGTCTTTGCTGGGATGACAGCTATGCCCTACCACATCCAGCTTTCCTATAGGGAGATCAAGTCTCCTGAATGTTTCATTTATTCAAGCAAAGTAAACACACTGGTCTCAGGGGAAATGATTCGGATGACAGCAGATTTCTTACCCTGGATGATGGAAGCTAGAAAGAAATGGCTCAAGTGCTTTACAGAAAGAACCATCAACCCAGAGTTGTGTCTGGAGACAACAAACACCTTTAACACCAATGAAGTGGAAAACCAAGGCATTCTTAAGAATCTGTCCAACAGATCTGCCCCCCCCCCAAAAAAAATTGGTACAGGGAGTTCTTCAGGTCAAATGAAGATGGCCAAAAAGGAAAAGCCCCTATGGAAGAGAGAGTAAAAGCATGGGTAAATAAAGACACTTCAGACCACTGCTCTCTGTATTTACGCCGGCCATATTTGATAGCCAACTGTGGCTATCAAATTTGAGGACTTGCTCCTTCAAACGCATCTCATTGTCATGTAAAACACTTGTCTGGGTCCTCAGTCAAATCTCCCCACAGTCATGTGTTGGGTAGTTGCTGGAAGGACATGGAGAATTTTCCAGTCAGCTGCCACCCTGATGACCTTAAGGACACTTTATAAAAAGGGCCCTTGGAAGGAGTGGGTTAGGCAAGGCCTCCCGGAGGAAACGACCTTGAAGTAATGACCAAAAGAGGAGAGAAGCCAGAGGAGGAGGAGAACAAGGAGGCACACAGCCCCAGTGGCCTTCTGTCTCTACCTCACCAAGGCTTTGTGAAGGCCCGGGAAGTTCACAGTGCCCAGCCCAGTGCCCCATGCTGGGGTCCCCATCCCATCCTCAAGCCTTGCCCAGACACATGCAGCGAGAGGTCTAAAGTAGCCTGTTTCACTGAAGGTCATCACTTTGGTCCTGGTAGCCATGGCAAAGATGAGAGCCCCTGCTTTGGGAAGATCCCTGGAATCCTTGGAAGCCAAACTTCCAAGAGTTCGTAGAACGCTCTGGAAGACTGAGGTGAAATTTTCCCAGCCACCCGGGGCGGGGGGTGGGGGGGAGGATGGCTGGAAATGAAATCCTGTTAGCATTTGGAAAACACAAGTCAATTCTAGCATTACAGTGTGGCGACTCCCAAGAGCTTCAGTCCTCCAGCTCGGCTGAGTGTGGCCACTGCTGGAAACAGAGGCGATGGCTGGACGCACACCAGGCTGCACACGGGAAAGACCTGTGAGCAAGAGCTGGCGGGGAGGAGGCAGCAGGCGCGGCACCAACAAGCCAGAGCAGGCAGAGGGGAGCCTGCAGGAAGCCGCGCCCACCCAGGGGCCCCGAGTAGAGTCCACGCTGCAGAGGGGCAGGCGGCGGGGCAGACCACAGATCCTCATGGGCCTCCTCCTCTCCGCTTCTCCTTTCCCAGAGCCCACAGTGGCGGAGGCCCAGGCAGCGCCGCCCCCCCTCAGCCTCGCTCCACCAGACTGCGTGCAGTGAGCAGCACAGGGCATGCTGGGAAAGGGCAGCTGCCTTCGGGGTGGAGACCTCTGGTGAGCCCCTGGTGACTCTCCTAAGCCTCAGTTTCCCCATCCATAAAGTGGAGACAAGCAAGTTCTGGGGGGATTCTGTGAGCGCCGGCGGGAGCAGAGGCCAGCTGGGTTTGATGGATACCTGGGCAGCCGGGGGCTCCCCTGTGTGTGAGGGCCTGCCTCGAAGGGAGTTCACCGCCACGGCCCTTGAGCTTCCCTGGAATAAGAGCTGGGGGGGAGGGGGGAGGGAGGAAGAAAAGAAACCGACTGGGACAGGTCAGAGAGCAGAGCCGCAGAGGCCAGAGAAGGCAGTGCTTCTGGATGTGAGACTGAGTGCTCAGCTCTAAGAAGGACAGGAGTCGGGGGCCTTCCTCTCCTCTGCCCTGTGCAGCCCGGCCTCAGGGCCCAGACCGGCCTGTGCCTCTGCCCCTCCACATCTGGGCTCAATCACCACCCCAGCTACTTGTCACAATGGCCTCATTCACAGGTAGCATAAAGCACATTTAACTGGTTGTAAAACAACCCGCTTTCCTGAGGATGCCATTTTAGAGATGCCCATCACCCCATCTCCACCACACAAGGGCAAAATAGGGAGAAGGAGGGGAGGGGTGGAAAGGAAATGGGAGGGGCCAAGAGGAAAGAAGGAGGGGCAAAAGGGATAGGGCCAAGAGGAAGGGGGAGGGGCCAAAGGGAAGGGGAGGGGCCAAGAGGAAGGAGGAGGAGCAAAGAGAAAAGGTGGAGGGGTGAAGAGGAAGGGGGTGGGGCCTTGTTGTCCCCGGGTCACCACTGCAGAGGATCTGTGGGAGACCTTGCCCTGTGGAACAGTGGTAGCTGCAGGGCAGGACTGGGAGGCAGTCCCTGCCACCACGGGACTGAACAAGTCTTGTAGTTCATTTCAGTTTAGTGGAGGATTCGTGCATTTGGAAGCCACTTAGAGGATGCAGCGTGGAGAAAAGCCAGCCACCTGGGGATTATGGGGAAACAAAAAGTGCAAAGGCCCTGAGGTAGTGAGAAAGATGGGGAAAATAAAAGGTTAGGATGGGACTTCGGGTGTGGCTCTGAGCCGGGCTCGAGTGGAGATGGGGCGTCACAAGGCCTTGGAACGCGTTTCTGGCTTCGTGGAAAGCCGTGGCTGGAGCACCATGACCCCTGCCACCCCAGGGGTCATCCCAGGGGTCATGACAGGGGAGGACTGCCTTTTCAGAAACAGATCAGCGACCACAGCAGATCCCAACACCAAACGCATCAGTCTTCCTGCCGACTACCACTTCTGGATTCTGGGAAGGGCAACCCTGTGAAGATCAGCCCATGCTGTGTAACGAAAGGACCGAGCCTCGCGGCCCAGCCCAGGGCCTCGCCCCACAACAAACAGAAGCCAACAGCTGGCCAGAGGCAGCCACATCAGGCTCTCTTGGTGATAAAATCAAGTTCTCCAAACAGACTATTTCGGGGGGGGGGGGGAGGGTCTGCCACTCTGCAAAATGACCTTTCTGAATATTCCAGATCACCTAGTAGGACCACAACTCCCAATTCCGTCCACCCCGTGGGACAGGCACCAAGCTCCTTCCACAGACCTGTAAATTCCGAGTGGGTCCGTCCAAGGCACCCAGGAGGGTCCAGAAAGAATTTAGGCTAAAACCTAGCCGTCTTTAAAGCGGCCTCCCCCTTCCAGACCAAAGCGCTGCCCTGTCTCCAAACAGCCGTACTTTATTCCTTGCCCTAAAATCTCGTGTAGCTGTTGCTTTGAAAGACTTGCAGCCTAAGCAGCCAGGGACCTCCGCTTTTCATCTGGGCTGGGTTAATCCGCCTTCCTGTGCTGTCTCTCCAGTCTTTCTAGGAGAGGTGATTTCAGATCCCAGCACCCGGTGCTGCTGCTCCTGCTCCCGCCACCAGCAGCGATGGGAGGGACAGTCATTCACCTTCGGGGCACACAGGCTGGGCACTGAGGAGCCATGCCCACAGGCCCTGCCTGGAGCTTGTAATTCAGTTCCCATCTCGCCTTCTCTCTAGATGAGGAAACATTACCAAGGCGTGAAAGTGCGTGCTGCCTCTCACATCTCCAGACACAAGATCTCTGGGTTCCACGTCCCCAACGCCACGTCCGTCCATCCTGGGGTCCGCCTGACCACGGCACTCTCCTGGCCCAGAGTGGCCTTGCTCAAGCCCTTGCTAATCAGGAGTAGACATCAGACCTGGTTCGCACCGGAGAGCGATGGCCCGTAGGGACTCCGCCGCATCTCCGCAAGCCTCCCACGGGGCTAAGCATCTTTTACAATAAACCATTAAGGCCAGGCACCTGTCATCCTCGCCACGCAGGAGGCTGAGATCTGAGGATCGCAGTTCAAAGCCAGCCTGGGCAGGAATGTCTGGAGAGTCTTATCTCCAATCAGCCAGCAAAAAGCTGGAAGCAGAGCTGCGGCTCAAGCAGTAGAGCACCCGTCTGGAATGAAAAGGCTAAGGGACCCTGCCCAGGCACTGCGTTCAAGTCCCAGTGCTAGCACACGTGAAAACAAAGTGAAGATAAATGACCCATTGTCCTGGCAGAGTCGACACCCAGTGCTGGCTGCGGACCAACCCTGTGGAACCCCTTAACCCTACAAGCCTCAGTCTTCCCATCTGCCAAGTGGGTGCTAAACCCAGCCCCATGTGACAGGGCCCACTGTGAGAATGAACACACACACACACACACACACACACACACACACACACACACACACACGGGGTCAGTGCCCCTGTACAAGACCCTGGAGAACTCTGCCCCCTGCTGACAAATGCGAACAGGGAGGAGACAGCAAGCTGGCCCTGCGCTGAACCTGACTGCAGGGACCCCCAGACCCCAGAGCAGCCAGGAATCAATGCTGCAGGATAGGATACTCTGTTACACCTACCCCGGGGGATGGAGACAGCCAGCCGCTTAGAAGAAGCAACGAGGAAGGACCATGGAACAAAGAAGCAGATGAAGCAATGCTGCCACCACGTGGACCTATGGTCTTGGCTGGGGTCTTTGTTACAGCAGCTGAGCACACACTCATACTGCCCAAACCCTCTCAGGCTTTGCATGCTGCACACAGCTCCCCCATGAGAGACGAGCATAGAGGCGGCCAGGGACAGCTGCAGACAGGAGGTCCTCCCAGGGGCAAGTCCTCAGCTGCTCTGGAAACTCGGGGGACAGGCTGTGAAGGTGGTTCCCACATAGCACGGCCTAGCCTTCCCTCTGACCCCGCTTAGGGCATGCTGCTCCCCTTCCCAAGGGTGGGGCCTCTTTCCTTCCTGGTGAATCCAGGCTGCCCATACCACACTTTGGTCCACAGTATGAGGAAGAGGAGGTGATGTTCTAATCATCCAGCCGGTCCCCCCAGCGAGCTGGCCATTCCCTGTCTTTTCCTCGGATGGACACCTGTGCCATGCTACATGGAAGCTGGCCACACTCCTAGAGGCATCAGCGTGGAGGGGATGGAGGTACCCCAGTCTGGCGTGCCCACAGCCTCCTTGGGTGTCTTGGCTACTTGGCTAGGCACAGCTGCCCAAGCAGAAAAAAACACCCTGCTGAGCTCTGAAAGCCTAGATGGGAGAAAGGACACACTGTTGTGGTTTTAAGCTACTAAGCCTCCCAGGTGGTGTGTTACACAGCAACAGCTGACTCAAGCACAGGAACAGTTTCTGTTTCTTCCCTCATGGCCCTCCATCATCCCCAGGGGTGTCCATTGTGGGGTCCCAGGTGGCAAAGACCGCCTGAGGTGCGTGGCATCTGCACTTTTTGGGTCTCCCTCACTGCCCTGGCAGAGGAAGTGGGCACAGCCCGGGCTGGAGAGGAAGCCCAGGCTGCGGAGTAGGAGCCTTCCTCCCCAGCCCTGAGCTTGGAGGAACCATGAGCCTTCCTCCCTGGCCTGGGCTGGGAGGAACCGGGCTCCCCCCTCCTGGGGGGCAACGGATTGTGAGCAACGAGACCCATTCCATCATAGAATCAGAGGTGCCAGCTGGGCGCTGGTGGCTCATACCTGTCATCCTAGCTACTCAGGAGGCTGTGATCTGAGGATCGTGGTTCAAAGCCAGCCTAGCCAAGAAAGCCCGTGAAACTCTTATCTCCATCTAGCCACCCAAAAGTCAGAAGTGGAGATGTGGCTCAAGTGGTAGAGCACCAGCCTGAAGTGAAAAAGCTGAGGGACAGAACCCAGGCCCCCGAGTTCAAGCCCCAGTATTGGAGTGCATGCACGTGCACGTGTGCATACACACATACGTACACACACTTGTGCGTACACCGGAAGCATTTTTTTTTATTTGTTTATTAATTGAACACAAAATTTTTTACAAGGTGTGGTGCAAAAAGGGTACAGTTATATAGTAGGGCAGTGTGTACATTTCTTGTGATATCTTATGTCCTGTTTTTCTATCCCTTCTCTAGGTCAGGTAGACATATATACAATATACAATGTATCAAGAACATATACAGTATTCACATACTTGGTCTCTACTGTCTCTCTGTCTCCCTTTGTTAACAGTCATATATCAGGGAGATCATGCCCCTTTGTTTTCTGTGTTCTAGGCTTGTCTCGCTCAACATTATTTGTTCGAGTTCTGACCATTTCCCTGCGAATAACAATATTTCACCATTCCTAATCGCTATGTAGTATTCCATTGTGTATAAGTACCATATTTTTTGAATCTATTCGTCTGTGGAGGGGCATCTGGGTTGTTTCCATATTTTGGCTATTGTGAATTGTGCCGCGATAAACACGGAAGCATTTATTTTTAATTAAGAATGTGATCATTTGCTCCCCCAGGGAACTTCTGTGTTCGTTGTGACTAGTGTAAATGGCGCCCTACAACCCTTTTCTCCATTGCTGAGTTTTCTAGCGTTTCTTGCTTGCGCTGGGCTGGCGCCCTGCTCACTTTATTCCCAGCCGGGCTCCTCGCAGCCACCTCCTCGCTCCGAGCCTCAGTTTCCTGTCCTAAGCTGTGGAGTGGGGACCCAGGAGCTCAGCCCCTCAGGCTCAAGGCCTACCAGGAAGCCCATCGTACAGCTTGTGTTCGGATCACTTAGTTGAGGCTAAACTATGGGGGTGTAAGAAGAGACAAATCTATTATGATGTCTTCCCTGGGGGTCGGGGCGATGGCGGGCAGCTGGGAGAAGGGCTTGGTTTGAAAGCAATAAAGTCAATTTGGTATGGTCTGCTGGGTTGTTTGGAGATCTTTGAAAGAGATACAGTGTGGCTGGGCAGGGGGTGGCGGGTTCTGTTTACACAGGAAAGAGGACAGCATGACCTTCGCTGGCTGCCGCTGCCTCTTCACGGTGAACTTGGCCAGGTCCATACTGCCCGGGCCACCGCGTCGTCAACTGAGACTAATTGGAGCCAGCTGAGCTTGGGGGCTCCGCTGCCCTCTCTTGCTTGGGTGGTTTCTGCTTGTGCCAAGCCCAGCCATCTTGGGGACAGAGTGCTTGTCCCTGAGTCTCCTAATGCTCAGCCAGGAGCCCAGGGAAAGGATGCTGAGGTTGCAAGTTCAAGCCCCAGTTAAGTCCTAGCGAAGGTGGCTCTATTTGGGGAGGTGAGATAAAGATGGGGTCACAGAGGGGCCCTTGGAGAAGGGAAAGAGGTGGAGTGAGGCGTCTACAGACCTGAGGGACACAAGGGGGTGGGGGAGCCATTAAGGGCTGGGGGGGTACTGGGGGGGCGCTAGGGAGGCACCAGCTCTTGTATCTGAGGGACAATCGCTCCTGTATCTGAAGAAGCGGAGGCAGGAGGTGACATACTTTGCCCCTCGGTGCCCGTGGCGCTGGCTGGCCAAGGGGAGATGCGGTCTTGATACCCCAGGGAGAGAGGCAAAGCCTCTGCCACAGCAAATCCTACGGACTTAAGACTCAGCCGGCCCTGGCCCACACCCCTAATCAGGGCCCAGAACTGGGGTTCTCACAACTGGTAAGAAACTCAGGTGTCTGGCTTTCTGTGCAATGCTAGGAAATCAGCAGACATAGAGGGAGTATGCATGGGAAACACCCCCAAACCTACTGTTCAGTGGAAACTATAAAGGTCCATTCACAAAGCAAGGCACACACCAAAATATTGAGTTTGGAAAACTCCAAAAGCAGAGGACACACACACACACACACACACACACACACACACACACTGCAGAGGTATGCACTGATACTACTGATGCGATTTAAGTAAATACATGAATTAGCGCTCAGCGTTCTGAAGAGGCTGCAGATCTGGCTGACTGTGGAGGACACAGAAGTTGGGGGGAGGGAGGTTGCAGGGTGAGAAGTTGGGGCCCCAGGGCAGCGGGCCCCCTCTGATCTACTTATTTGCTCAGAGGAGGCAAATTGTGCAAGCCACAGCCAAGCTTCAGTCCTGGAGGCTGCTTGCCTCTGGGTGGAGTTGTGGTGTCTGTCTGTGCCTCTGTCTTAACATATAGCTCTCTAGTTGAGGCTATTTCTCCTCCTCTTGCTGAGCCCCTTAATTATCCTTTTCAATCCTGAATAGAAGCTGGCCCGCTGGGGGCTGAGCCACCCTCCCCCCCCCCCACGCCCCTCGCCCCGCTCCACTTGGATGAGCTTGTGGTTTGGGGTATTTTTTTTAATGGTCGGTTGTGTTCTTCTTCCCCCCTCCTGGTTATTAGCAGGTGTTAGAGGGGTTTATTCGGATGCTTTTCCACACAGGTTGCAGGTGCAGACTTTGGCACAGCTCAATTCTTATTCCCTTGAAATATTAGAAACAAAAATGATAAAGCCAGCAGTGGTGCTCACACCTGTAATCCTAGCTACTCAGAAGCTGAGGTCTGAGAATGAGGTTTGAAGCTGGCACGGGCAGGAAAGTCTGTGAGACTCATCTCCAATTAAGCACCAAAAAGCCAGACATGGAGCAGTGGCTCAGGTGGTAGAGCACTAGCCTTGAGCAAACAAATGAAACAGTACCCAGGCCTAGAGTTCAAGCTCCAGAACCAGTACACACACACACACACACACACACACACACACACACACGTGCTACAATTTTCTCAATGGAGTCAGTAACAGTCCTGGACACAGGCATTGACTCCACTGATTTCAGCACAGAAGAGGAGGTAGGAGGAGGGAGGGCCAGGGCAAAAGAGGAGCTATGTCTAGAAGAGGGCTTGCTTTCTGTCCCTGCATACCTGTTGGCCCTCACCGCCCCCATCCCCAGAGCAGCCACTGGGTCTCTGCCCTGTCACAATGGCTTCCAGGTGTTCCCCAGACAAAAACCCCAAAGCCTTGTCCCCAAGCCCACCAGCTCTGCCAGGACTTGTACCCTCATCCGTATCCCCTGTCCCCTGTTCCCCCAATCACAAGGCTTCCTGTCGCTGGGCCCTCCCAGATCCTGGCCGGTTCTTCCTGACTGACAGCTCCACTGTCCACTCAGAGACCTGCTGTCCTTCAGCCCCCTTCCTTCATCTCCCAGCTGGTAGCTGATGGCTGTCATTTGTCCAACTCCTCACAGTCATGTTCCTCCAACACAAACACTGATGCTCAAACACCAAGTGACCATCGTTGCAGACAGGGAACAGAGGGCAAATGAGGTCCCCCTGGGAGAGGACAAGGCACCCGAGACCTTTGTCCCTGTGCACGCAGAGGGAGAGGCAGGTGATAAGCAGCCCAGAACAGCATCATCAGCATCCTCCATCACGGACAAACCTCCACCGATCTCACCTCCAGCCCCCAGGCTCTTAGCAAATGGGGCTATGCATTTGTGACACAGGTAGAGTGAATACAGTGTGTGCAAGCACACGTGTGTGTGTCCTCTCACTGGCATGTGAATTACATACAGACCAGACTTGACCCTCAGCTCAGGGCTGGCTTGTGTGGCTGGCACCAGTCTGAGCCACCAGCATCGGGTTGAAGGTTAGGTTTTAATACCAGGACCCTAAAGCACAGTATCTGGTGAACCCAGGCCCACCTCCTCCCTTACTTTTGCCACCATGCTGCACCAGCAGACAGCTCTGCCCATTCAGCTATCCACAGAGCCATGTGCAGCTTGGATGGAGAACTGAGGCCCTCCAGATCTAGAACATTCTCTAGGTCCTTTATGGAAAATGCCTCCCGGCTTCTGTCCTACACATTAGCCTAAGATATCACAAATGGGAAATTAGTTTGTTGAGGCTTTTAACAAGCATTGTTCTTTGTAAGAATGCTAGTGTAATGTGTTTTATCAGAATAGCACTGTCACACTATCATCTATACCTATTATTTATCTATCTAGCATCTGTCTGTCATTTATATCTATTACCTGTCTGTCAACTATCATCTCTATCTGTTTTATCTATCCTATCTATTTCTCTGTATGTCTTTGAGATAGGGTTTCATTATGTAGCCCAGGCTGGCCTTGAACCCTCCATCCTCCTGAGAACTGAGATGAAAGGCATGTACTACCCATCCTAGACTGTGACGGAGAGGTCCGCTGTGCCCTGGGCACGTCTGTTCTCGGCCCCTGGTGTGTAGTAGCGACTCTCTCACTTCCTGCGGAGACAGGAGTCATATGAACACACGACCCCACCTGTTCTCCACACAGCATGAAGACCCCAACAACAGCTGCTCCACTTCCTCGAAGGATGGGGCAAAAGGCCGCCCCGCCCCAGGGGCTTAGCTCTCCACCTCCGCCCACTTCTGCCGGCACAGCCGGGACTGGAGGCCTGCGGTCTGGGGCCAGGGCTCCGGGATCGGCTGCTGCCTGCAGGTGACCTTTCCATGGTCAGCCGGGGCAGGTGGGCTAGAGGGGGGAGAGCGACATCCCTCTTCTCATGAGGAAGGACACCACTCCTGTCCTGAGCCCCCCACAAACCCTAACACCCCCCCCCCAAGGCTCCAAATACCACAGCCTGAGGGGCCGAGGGGAGTGTGGGTCAGAGGTTAATGCCTGCCGGCCCCCTGCTCTTCCCTCCCCAGCATTAACCCCGTTCACAGCTGGCTTTGGGCTCCCATAGAGCTGTCCATGCCCCTAACCACCTTTATAGGGCAAACTGATGAACACCCAACAAAAGGACAAAGTCAGTTTCTTGGCTGGCCTCATTTCAGGCGCCCCCGGCCCACAGCGCAGGCGCAAGGCCCACGGCCAGACCCCATGGCGCAGGCGCAGGCGCAGGGCCCAGACCTCACAGCGCAGGCGCAGGGCTCGGCCTCCAAGGCGCAGGCGCAGGCGCAGGCGCAGGGCCCAGACACCCGCTCTCCCCGCCCCCCCCAATGCACAGGCGCACAGCTTCACCATCGCTGCAGGGAGTTGTACCCCACGGTGCTGCTTAGCTGTGGCGAACTGAACCCCAAATGACCCCCAGCTGACTCTCAGGCTCTTTAGTGCTGTCACTCCCTGTGGCTTTAGGAGACCATTGCACAACCAGAACAGACCATCCCCATGACCTTCCAGTGTCCTCCAGGAGGAAGTTTGCGCCCAGGCAGCCAGCTGCCAGCACATCCCGCGGTGACCCCAGCTGGGCCGGGCAGGGCCAGGGGGTGACCCGAGTTAGGAGCCCTGCGGCCAGGCTGGCTCCTGCCTTGGCTGCCCCAGGAGGCCGAGGCCTGATCCTGACCATCGTGGCCTGGATGACACGGAGAAGTGGCCCCAACCCTGCCACTCCGGTGACCTGGTGGCAGGCCTCACTGATGAGAACAGCTCCAGATGAGCGCCCACAGGGTCCATGCACATGTGCGCACACACACACACACAGACACACACACACACACACACACACACAGAAGTTACTGTGCGGCTTGTGACGTGCTCTTGTCGTTCGTGGCCAGGCCCCATGCCTCAGTTAAGAAAACATAAACCAGAGTTGGGCACCAGTGGCTCGCAGATACAATCCTAGCTACTCAGGAGGCTGAGATCAAATACCGTGCACCTAGGAAAATCCATGAGACGATGTCCAATTCAGTACCGAATAAAATGAAATCCCACAAAACAGAATTAGAGCTTGTGGTTCAAGTGGCAGAGTGCTTGTAAAACGGCTCAGGGATAGTGTGCAGGTCCTGAGTTCAAGTTCCAGTGGTACAACTCTTGTCTTCCTCACAAAAAGAGGAAGTAAGGAAGTAAGGGAGGGAGGTCCCTTCCTCCCTCTCCCCTTCCTCCACCTTCCTCCCTTCTTCCTAATTGGAAGCTGTAGATCCACTGATCTAAGGAGCTCAAGGAACCCAGAGTTCCATGAAGGAAATGGCACTGGAGCACAACATGGGGATAAAACCCACACTAAAGAGAAACTTAAAGCAAATGAAACCACCTAACCAGGGATCTCAGCCCCGTGCCATCTCCTTACGCATGACTCAAGGGTGAACAGGCTGTTGTCATGGTAACAGGTGACATGACAGACTGATGATAATCCACTTATATTTGCAGAAAGAAGTTCCGCATGGGTTCACAGGAACTATGCCTAGTAGTTAATTGCGGGGGCTTGGAGACTGCAGAGGGGGGCTGGGTGCAGGCCTGCAGCTGGGCAGTAAGAGAAAGATTTCTATAGATGTTTGGGGGGTTTCACCCGCTAAATTAATGTGAAAGAGGAGTAAAGTTTAATGAGTATTATTAGCAGTGACATGTATGGGAAGGGGGGAAAACCGGAAGGTGACCGGCTAGAGGGCAGGCATGGAGCTTCCTTTTGAGGTAATAAGAACCTCAAAAAATTAGTGGTGGTGGTGAATACATCCCCAACGATGGAACTGAGCACTTTAAAAGAGTGAAGCGCATAGCCGGTCAACTATGTCAGTAAAAAGTAAGTTACAGCTGGGCACCTGTGATCCATGTCTGGAAGTCGGGCTACTCAGGAGGCTGAGAACTGAGGTTGGAGGTTTGAAGCCAGCCCAGGCACAAAGATCCCTGAGACTTAACTCCAACTAACCAGCATAAAGTTGGAGGTGAGCCAGACGCCAGTGGCTCATTTCTGTCATCCTAGCTATTCAGCAGGCGAAGATCTGAGGATCACAGTTCACAGCCAGCCAGGGCAGGAAAGTCCGTGAGACTCTTATCTCCAATTAATCACCAGAAAACTGGAAGTAGTGCTGTGGCTCAAAGTGGTAGAGTGCTAGCCTTGAACAGGCCCCAAGCCCCATCACCAACAACAACAAAAAAGTTGGAAGTGGAGCTATCTGTGGCTCTCAAGCAGTAGAGCACCAGTCTTGAGTGAAAAAGTCAAGTGAGAGGTCCTGAATTGAAACCCCAGTACTGGCATGAAAGAAAAGAAAAAAGGAACAAGAAAGAAAAGAAGGGAAAGAAGGAAGAGGGGAGAGGAAGAAGGAAGGAAGAGGAAAGGAAATTTAAACAGAAAAAGAAAAGTAAGGAAAAGAGGTCTACTGTAAAAACAAGGATTCAAAGATTTTTGTTTATTTTTGTTGGGGTGTGGGGCTTGAACTCTGAGCCTGGGTGCTGTTCCTGAGCTCATCAGCTTGAGGCAAGTGCTCTACCACTGGAGCCACAGCGCCACTTCCAGTTTTCTGGTGGCTCGTTGGAGATAAGAGTCTCACGGACTTTCCTGCCCAGGCTGGCTCTGAACTGCGATCCTCAGATCTCAGCCTCCTGAGTAAGTAGGATGACAGGCCCGAGCCACCGGCGCCTGGTTGGATTCCAAGATTTTTAACACAGGAAGAGACTGAATGCATTACATCCGGGCTCCTTGGCAGGTGTAAGGTGGAGGGAGGGCCTCTCAGAAACTCTACCGCCTTCAAGAGTCAAAGTAATCTGCAGTGAATCTGGCAGGACTTCCTTCCCCTCCACAGCCCGCACCCATCACTCCCCCCCGACCTGACCATGACCTTCCCCGGGCCCTCTTTTTCCTCATGGAGCATTCATTAGCCCTAGAGCTGTAGAACACAGGCCAGAAGCGGGTGGCCACTTGTCCAATGACACATGGCTTACCAGCACCAGAGATAGTACTTCATAAATCGGACACAAATTTACTTCATAAACTCAACACAAACTAACCTGGGAGGTGTGCAGCTGAGATCCCCAGTTGTAAACACCACTTCTAGAACTTTGGGTTTTCTTTTCTCCCCGTGGTCCTGGGGTTTAAACTTGGGGCCTTGCCCTTGGTAAGCAGACACTCTACCACTGGCCCAGGGTCAGTTTGCAACTTTCTGAAACCCCCTCTAATGCTCCCGAAAGGGTTCCCTCCCCACCCCCCCCCCCCACCAAACTCCAGGTTTGCTACCTCTCCTCTGTGGTGCTTTAACTCAGCGAACCTGATCCTGCCTCAGGGCCTTTGCACTTGCTGTCCTTGCCTGGACTGCCAGTCCTCCGCCCCCCCACATGGCTCGCCAGGCTCTCCATGAGAGTACTGTCAATCCTCATGCCTCCTCTGGTCATGCCAGGATGACACCAGGACTGTGTCATTCACATACTTTTTGGAAAGTGTCTCCCTGAGGAAACTGACTTCAGTGGCTGCCGGGCCCCAGTGCCTAAAAAACCTGGTGCTCAGCAAATAATATAAAACAACGAGTGAATGAATGAATGAGCGAATGGTAAGTTGGCTATGCAATTCGTGTCCCTGTGTGTAGCTGGGGAGGGGAGGCGCGTTAGAATCGGGGAGTTCAGACTCCAGCCTTAGAAGCTCAGTTTCTACTCAACCCTCAAAGGCAAGGTCAAGTTCAAAGTCCTCGCAAGCCTTTACTTCAGGGACTGGTGTGGAAACTCACTCCTTGCTTAAAGATGAGCTTTTACCCTCCCGCATTCCGGAAAGCTACGGTCGGGGAGACTGAGGAGGCGGGAGATGGCAGGGCCCAGGCACCGGCTTTGTGCCAACCCGGGGGTTACGACTAACCCTCCCAAGGGAAATGCCAGGGCGTGCTTGTTCTTCCTTTTGTGCCAGAACTGAGGCTTGAACTCAGGACCTCCCACTCCCGCCTAGCTTTTCCCACTCAAGGCTAATGAGCTGCTGCAGGAGCCAGGCACGCTCGCTGCCACTGCCCTTGCAGAAGGGAAGCCCCGCGTCCTGCCACGGGGCAAACCGGCCATTCTCGGTCCACCGCATTGGAGGTCTGCAGTCAGCGTGTTTGCTCTGCGCCAGCGAGGGAGACGGAGACCCCTCGGCTGCGCGATGGGGAGCGGGCTTCCGCCCTGGGGTGGGTGGGGGTGCCGGGGAGGCTGGCGGGCCACAGCCCACACTGACTGACCGTGCATCTGGTAGGCGTACGGGCCCTGTCCGGCAGGCGTGGTGCTGAAGCTGGAGCCGTAGCTGAGGAAGCCGCCCTGGCTGGGGGAATGGTTCAGGCTGTCTTCAGTCTTGATGCCTGCGAGGGAGGAAGGAGAGGCGCTGAGGAGACGCAGCAGAGCCCAGGGGCCCCGCAGCTTCCTCGGCTTTCTATCCAGGGTGGCCTGAGAGCCCAGCTTACCCTGCAGGCACATTCTTCTTTGCCTATGCATGCATGCACGTGTGTGTGTATGTACGTATGTATATATGTATGTATGTTTCTATCTATCTATCTATCTATCTATCTTTGGTGATACTAGGGTTTGAATCCAAGGAAGGTCTCATGCTTGTTCAATGGGTGCTCCACCACCTGAACCACGACTCCAACCCTACTTTTGTTGAGTGTGTGTGTGTGTGTGTGTGTGTGTGTGTGTGTGTGTGTGTGTACTGAAGCTTGAACTCATGGCATTGGGCTCTTGCTTGACTTTTTCCCCCAAGGTGAACACTCGACCACCCTCCACTTTTGGTTTTTGCTGGTTAACTAGAGTCTTTCCAGATTGGGTTTGCATCACGATCCTCAGATCTCAGCCTCCGGAGTAGCTAGGATTACAGGCGTGAGCCACCAGCATCCGGCTTCCCTATTTGCTTTGGAAATAGTCTCATTATGTAGCTTAGACTGCTCTTGAGCTGACTACTCTTGCCTCAGCCTCCGGAGTGCTGGGATTATTGACATGTACCACCATGCCCAGCTCAGAGGTTGAGTTGTAACTACAGACACAGCAGGCTTGAGTTCTGGAGGGAGGAGACACAGCAGAGAGCAGAAGAACACAGTGTGGCTGGGCCGCACAATGCCCTCTGGGTGGCAGGAGACATGGCATGTCACCCCAGGCCCTTGGCACGCTCAGTACTCTGCTGCACACACTAACACAACCCTCCAACACAACTGAAGTGTGGGGGCTCCATGTACGGTGCAAAGAGAAACATATCCTGCCCAGTTCTGTACAAAAAAACAGTTTGCTGATCCTGATTTAGGGAAAGAAATGTGCTGGGCACCAGGGGCTCACGCCTATAATCCCAGCTACTCAGGAGGCTGAGATCTGAGGATCACAGTTCAAAGCCAGCCCAGGCAGAAAAGATTCTTTTCTCCAGTAAATCGCCAAAAAGCGAGAAGCACAACTCTAGCTAGCCTTGGGCAAAGAAACCCTCAGGGACAGTGTCCAGGTTCTGAGATCAAGCCCCAGTACCGGGACGCGTGTGCGCACATGCATACACACACACACACACACACACACACACACACACACAACACAGGGAATGACCAACTTCCATGGCAGAGCAAGCTAATCTACAGAGATCTATGGGTATCTCAGAGTTCTTTGGGAAGCTGGGTAGTCATCTCACCTGCTATTATCTAGACCTAGCCATGTGGTGTGGACACCTGGCTTCTGATGATCTGTTGTCAATCCCCTGCCCCGAGAATTTCCTGTGGGCTGGGCCCTGGGAGCACTTCATACAGGTAGGGGTCCAGGAGCCAAATCTGTCCCCTTGCTTATTTTGTATAAATAAAGTTTTATTGAAACACAGACATACAGACACTGGCTGGCTGCTTTCATGTTACCAGGCCTGGAAAGTGGGAAGAGACCATGATGGCCTGCCAAGGTTGGGAAGTCCTTATTATCAGCCCCTTTACTTTTGATAGCCCTGATTTTATTCAGTCCTCCCGGCCCCCTGTGGGGAGTTAGAATTAGTATTACTTCCATTGTATGAGCAAGCAAATTGAGGTCCAGGGTTTCTGGGCCGGCACAGGGCAAGGATGGGACAGGAATTTCAGGCCGTGCACTCTAATCTCCTGCGATCAGACGCTTCAAGAGTCACCCACACAATGAAATCGCTCTGTGCCAAGCGCATTTCCATCTGTGGCCATGCTGTCTGGGAACAGGGCTAGCTTCTGCTTTGATGTGAAAAATAATCCAGCCGCTCTGCGCCGGGCTCTCGGCCAGGCGGGGGAAGGCTCTGGAGACTGCCCAGGAGAGGGCACAATCAGCGGGGCACGCACACCTGCTAGGCCAGGTCTGTCGTAGGTAATCCCCCGGGGTTTATGGGGTACACGTCACCGCAGTGGGGAGCAGTGCTGGGGGCTCAGACTCTGGGGTGAAACGTCATTGCTTCCTCCCTGATGCTGGGCGACCTGGACGAGGTGTTTCCCCTCTCTGGGCCTCGGGGAGGGTAATGGCGCGGCCTTCTTGGTCGCGCTGCGGTGGGGATTAGAGTCCTTAGAGGACGAGAGGCAGACGGAGGGACAGGAAGTCAACCCAGGTGACCCCTGTCCAGTCACCTTCCCGCTGGGGTCGCCCTGGGTTCCCTCTGGCTTCTGCCTGCTCCCTGCCCTGCCCTCCACCGGCCCTGCTCCAGGCCTCCGGTCCTCCCATCACTTCTCC
Source organism: Perognathus longimembris pacificus (assembly GCF_023159225.1). Lineage (NCBI taxonomy): Eukaryota > Metazoa > Chordata > Mammalia > Rodentia > Heteromyidae > Perognathus > Perognathus longimembris. Next base: position 77,495,995 of record NC_063166.1, on the reverse strand, counting down.
CCTGCAGCAGTGGCCCAGGACATGTCTGAAAACCTAACTAGCGCATGGCAGCGGCTCCCACGCTGCCAATGGAACAAACGCCACAGCGTCCCCGCGGCTTCCTAACCTCCCACACGCCCCAGCCACTGATCTCCTTGGCTCTGCGCCCCCCCATTCCTGCCCTCCCGGGGTGCCCTCCACCAGGGTGTGCCCCTCCCGTGCCAGCCAACGGTCGCCTCTCCACCTCTCCCTCTCAGATCAGTTGGCGGCTATTCTTCTATTTTGTTGGAAGCGGGGTCTTGAGCATGCTGGGAAAGTGTTCCACCACTAAGCCCCCCCACCCCCACCAAGGCCTAAGCTGCTCATTTAAAGGCCAGATCCTGGCCCTGGATTCAGAAACGAGACTTCTCTGCTATTGTTGGGATCTTTGACCATCTCATATATATATACATCAGGGCTTGGGACTAAAAAAAACTTTAAGCACGTATTCATTTGACAGGCACTGGTGGCTCATGCCTGTAATCCTAGCTACTCGGGAAACTGAAATCTGAGAATCACAGTTCAAGGCCAGCCTGTCCACAAACATTTGGGAGACTCTTATTCCCAATTAACAATGAGAGAGAGAGAGAGAGAGAGAGAGAGAGAGAGAGAGAGAGAGAGAGAATCCAGAAGTAGAGCTGTGGTTCAAATGGTAGAGAACCAGTTTTGAGTAAATAAAGCTAACGGACAGTGCCCAGGCACTGGGTTCAAGCCCCAATACTGTCACAAAACAAAACTGTCTTTCCCTCCCTCCCTCCCTCCCTCCCTTGCTTTCCTCCTTCCCTCCCTCCCTCCCTTTCTCTCTCTCTCTATGTGTATAAATATAATATACCCATAATGTGTATATATACATAATTATACACATGCACACACACATTTTGTGTGTGAGGGGTTGCAAACTCCCATCTTCCTGGGACCAACAGATAATCTCAGGCCACCATGGGCCGGGTGGGGGCTGAGGCAAACAGAAGCTGGTGTTGAAGCACAGCCCTGCCCTAGGCTGTGCCTGACGCTGAGTTTGGGTTCTTTGCTCCCTGCTCATCTACTTAAAAACACGGAGAGTGTGAACTAATAATAAACATTTGTCATGCCCAAACTGGCAAGCGATTTTGAAAATACAAGCTATATTTTAGAAGCTAAAGAAACACAGGGGCCACGTCCCCCATCGTCCTTCCAGCCTGGATTCTGTCCAGCCTCCATTCTGGACTAGAAGCAGCAGGAAGGCAGCCTGGTGTCCTCGGCCCCCTGTGCGTCTATGTGTGGCCCAGCTCTAAATGAACAGTTGAATTGTGAATGAATGGGTAAATTATGAATGAAGGAACGAGTTGTGAATGAATGGGTGAATTGTGAATGAAGGAATGAATTGTGAATGCACCAACGACTAGAGCGGAGTACAGAGGAAGAAGGGAAGAAAGGAAAGACAAGGTTCAGATTCTGCACCGAAGCGACTCCAGACAGATGAGATGAGTAAGTGATTTTCGGGGGGAGCAGGGGACCGAGGCCGGGAGAAGCGAGGCTTGCTATCTCCCTATCCTGCATTCCTCCTGGACACCATGGGTGGGGTCTGTTTTGAGGGCGCTGCAGCATGGGGGTGTTAAGGCTATCTTTGCCATCACAGTGGAAGCCCCCGCTGGAGACAGAAACCCACACATAGGGGAACAGAGGCTGACTGATAACCATTGCGTGAGCGCCTAGATCCATCCCTGCCTGAAGCCTGAAGTACCATACACATTTCCAGCTATGTAGGTAAGAAACTCCCTAGTTTCCCTAAGCTGATTAGTGTCGGGCTCTCTCCTTTGAGAGATGACCCCGTACGTAACCACAGCTTCCAGCCCCATGGTTCTCCCCGGGATTGCTGGCCGGGGAGGATGGCGACCGAGCCGGGGCTTGGCGGGTACTCACTGTAAGAAGGGATCCCGTAGGCTTGTACTGGAGGTGGGTAGGCTGCGTAGGGCGGAGCCTGCTGGATGCTGGCGCTGTACTGCGTCTGCCCATAGGCCGCCATGGCTGGTTGGGGCTGGCTGGGGAGGACCGGGGGGCACGTTCTGCATGGAAGGAGAGAGGGTTGAGCAGCCCGGCCCGGCCCAGCACGCCTTCTCCCGGATCCCCCGATCACCACCACCACCACCACCGCTTGTCCTTAGTTTACTGCTGTGGCACAGAGACCATTTCTGTGGTCATCAAGCAATGGTTTAGGTCCCGCCTCCGGCTGCCGGGGGCCCCATCCGTCACGGAGCTCCTGACCGTCTGTCTGGTTCTACTGGGGGTGCGGTCTGGGGCGCTGGCTGCCATCCTTTCTCTGTCCTCTCACTGGGAAGTGGGCTGGAGCAGGGTGGCCGTGGCCGATGGCAGCCAGGGTGGCAGAGAGGTGGGCCTCACTGTTACTGCTGAGGGCAGCGTGGTCCTGGGGGGGCGGGGCGGGGAGGGACAGTGTCTCTGGGGACCCATGGGGAGGCCAGGGAGGTCACACAGTCTGAGTGTCACTTCTCTGAGGTGCTTAGGACCGCACGTGTTTTGGATTGGGGACATTTTTCAGATTTATTTTTCTTCTCTAATTTCCGTGCTGGGGATTGAACCCGGGGCCTCAGTCGATAGGCAGGTGCTCCACCGTTTAAGCCAGGCAGGATCTCACATTTTGCCAAGGCTAGCACCGACAGTGATCACGCCACCTCTGCCCTCTGAAGGGGGATGACAGGCGTGCACCACCGTGCTCAAGGGGGCACAGTCGGGGGGGGTGGGTGGAGAATCGGGCCCCCTACCTCACCCCTGCAGGCGTCCCATGAGGCAGGAACAAACCTAGACATGGAGGGCCCGGGGGCCTCTGGAAGGGCCTAGACCCCTCCACGAGGCTGCTCGGGAGCCCAGCGGCCAGGCCAGGCCACTGTCTGCGCCAGCGATCGCCCCTCACTGGAGCCTGGCTTTACACTAGAGGCCCGGCCCCTGGCTTTCCGTGACAGCCGCCCAGCACTGGCACCCCAAGAGCTGCAAGACACAAAGAGGGGAGGCCTGAACCCCCCTGCGGCAAACTCCCGGGGGCCAAGGAAAGGGCTAAATGGCTGAGGGAAAGGAGCAGCTCAGGGCTTTCGCCTCAAACTCTACCAGGAAGGCAGCAAAACAGCAGCAAGGATTGTTCTGGTTGGAAGGGGGCTGGATGCACCCCTTGCCAATCTTTTTTTTTTTTCTTCTTTTTTCCAGTCTTAGGGCTTGGACTCAGGGCCTGAGCACTGTCCCTGGCTTCTTTTTGCTCAAGGCTAGCACTCTGCCACTTGAGCCACAGCGCCACTTCTGGCTTTTTCTGTTTATGTGGTGCCGAGGAATCGAACCCAGGGCTTCATGAGTGCTAGGCAAGCGCTCTACCACTGGGCCACACTCCCAGCCTGCCAATCATTTTTAAAACCCTGTGACTCCTCCTTCCTTGACTTCAGCCCAACCTGACCTCCTGTCACCCTCAAGCGGCTGTGTGCTGTGACCCTATCCGAGTGCCGCCCCCCCCCCCCCCAACTGGAGACCAAGAGGAGGGAACTCAGGGCACACATTCAGGGAATGCTTGTCTGTGAGGCTGGAGAATGATGCACGCCCAAATTTCAGTCCACAGCCATCAAGAGAGCCGGGCACCGGTGGCTCACGCCTATAATCCTAGCTACTCGGGAGGCTGAGATCTGAGGATCGAGGTTCAAAGCCTGGGCAGGAAAATCCGTGAGACTCTTACCTCCAATGAATCATAGGAAAAGCCAGAAGTGGCGCCGTGGCTCAAACGATACGGTGCTAGCCTTGAGCAAAAGGAGCTCAGGGACAGTGCCCAGGCCGAGAGCTCAGGCCTCAGGACTGGCAAGAAGAAAAAATAATAAGAAAAGCAAGAGATAGGCCCGGCCTTGGGACGGAGCTTTAGGGAGGCGGGGGGGGGGGGGCTTAGCACACTCTCGGGGCAGGTGTCACCCACCGCTGCCATCCAAGTGGCCGCCACGGGCCCTACCTGCGCGGTCACTCAGGGAGCCCGGCACAGCGCCGCGCCGGCCCGGCGTCAGCGCTTCCCTGCGGTCGCGGCGGGCAGTGAGGCTGGGCGAGAGGGTCACGTCTAACATTGCCCTGTACCTGCCAGGAGACAAAGAGACAGACAGGTCGTTTGCTATCACACATGCTCACAAAGGATCCTCCGCTCTCAAGCTGATCACGGACCGCCCCCCCCACACCCCCTTCCTAGAGATGCTTAATAAACGTCTACTCCGCCTCTCACGGAGGGAGGGACGGGAGGAATTAATGAGGCTCGTGCTCCTTCCCCAGGAGAGCACCCCACTCGATTCAAACGCCCCCCCCCCGCTCCCCTCCTTCATTCTGGATTGTGCCGTTAGAAAAGTGATATTTGGGTCTCTTTTGAACATCGCGGGCACGGCCGTCGGTGGGCGAGGGACTTTGGAGCCAAGGCGGGCGACACTGGGGGGCAGGGAGCCTCAGGGCTTGCGGGGGTCCTGGCTCAGGTGCCATGTGCACAGATGCCCGGGCATCTCTATGGGCCACTTCCATCTGCGCAGCCTCAGTGCGGGGCCTCCGCGGAGGCCGAGCTCCTGTCTCATCGGCCATGGAGGGGGGGAAGGGGGGCAGATCCACCAGGGCGCTCTTCCCGCTGCTGCCCCCCACAGCCCGTGGTGGCTGAAACAGAAGGCCGGCTTCTCCTCCTCCATCCAGGGGAGGCTCCTCAAGCCCCATTCCCTGCCTCTCCCTCCCCCCCCCCCACCATTTTGCCAAGGACAAAGACACATGGGGCTCATTGACAGATGTTTTCTTCTGTGTTTTCACTGCTGTAAACCCCTGCTACCTCCCTGCTCCGAGCCCCGGCCTTCCGACCTCCCGCGGGGCCTGCTGCTCCATTAGTTCCCCTTGTCACCACCCGGGTCCCCCCTCCCCAGATGGGAGAAGCTTTGGGGGAACCCTGGCTGGGCTAACAGCTGGGGGGAGGACTCAGAAGCAGATGGAGGCTCCCAGACAGGGGGGGGGGAGGGTGGGCCCGGCCTCCTGGCACCCCCCTGAGTACCAGGCTACCTTGGCTGAGGATGGGGCCCTGCCCGCTGGGCAGGGAGGACAGATGGCCAGTGGGCCGGGACGACAGAGCCGACTCCCAGCATGCTCCAGGGCCGGGAAATCGCAGCCTGCTGGCAGTCACGGTGAGCTTCTGGATAGACAGCAGGTGAGGCCACCCCTCTCCCCATTTCACTTCAGGGCAAACTACAGCCACAGGTGGCCGGCACGGGGGAGGGACAGCATGGCCGCCTGCTCCCCTCCCCCTCCCCCTTCCCCCTTCCCCCCCTCACACATCCAATCTCTCACAGGGTCTCGGCAACTTCCCCGGCCATGGCCCGATCCAACCCACCACCTCTCTTCCTTGGATTGCTACCAAGGCCTGGCGGGGGGGTGGGGTGGGGGACGGGGCGGCGGGGGGCAATCTGTTCTTCCAGTTGAGTCTCTTCATAGTGGCTGATCATCAAGTCCGCCTGTGGCTCTTACATAGACTTCTAAGCCAGCTTAGTGCTGGCATCTGAGTGCCCAGCATCTCATGCTAGCACCTCCGGCCTTCTTCTCAACCTGTCTCAGGGCCTTTGCACACGCCATTCTCTCTGTCAAAACACGGGTCTCCCCATCAGACTTTTAAATTCCTCAGTGGTGCACCAGTGGTTCCCAGCTGTAAACCTAGCTACTCAGGGAGCTGAGATCCGAGGATCGTGATCAAAACCAGCCCAGGCAGCAAAGTCCGTGAGACTCCAATGAACCACCAGAAAAATCAGAAGCGGTGCTGTGGCTCAGAGTGGTAGAGAGCTAGCTTTGAGTGGAAAAAGCTCAGGGACAGCGCTCAGGCCCTGAGTTCAAGCCCCGTGACCAACCAAAAGAAATAAAATTCATCCAGGGCAGGGTTGGGTCTGTTTTTGAAGTCCTGAATCCCCCAAATCTCACAGAAGGCCTTTCATAGTGGTTTCCTTCCTGCTTGGGGTTTTTGCTTTTAATTTACTTCGGCAGGACTCAGGTTTGAACTCACCCCTGCTAGCTAGGCTGGCGCTCTACCCCTTGAGCCACGCCTCCAGCAACGGGGGTTTAATAAGCGTCTGCAGTATGAGAAATGGAGGGATAAACTCACTAGAGCCTGTGCCAGGCACTGGCATGGAGCCTGAGACCCCGCTAGCCCTAGAGCTGGGGGGCACTAGCACACAGGCGTGCATGCGCAGTGGCCGCTGCCGCCCCCTCCCCCCCACAGCTTTCATCCGCGGGACAGCCCTGCGCCTCCCGTTCTGGGACCTGCGCACTCTGGTAGCGACCTGTCGTGGCGTTCATTTCATGCCAAGAGGCAGAGATCCTGCGGCGCCTTGGTGACAGCCGGGGAAGCCCTCAGAGCCGGCCCTCAGGTTTCCTCCACCATGACTGGACGGGCTTCCGGGTGCGTGTGCAGGGGGATTTTCAGAGGGGGATCCCTCGACGTGAGATGGCTGGGGTCCCCAGGGTAAACACTGTAGTCATCTCTGGGAGGGGCTCCTCTCGTTTCTTTCCTCTATTTCCATTCTGATCCGAAAGTCGGGGATCCCAAACTCTCTGAAGCACACACAGCTTGTTCTCCAGGCTGCCCTGCCTCAGTCTTCCCAGCTGGAGCATCAAGAACAGCAAGGTGCTCCCCCACCCCACCCACCTAGGGGCCACCTTGAATCGAGCACCCAGGGTGAGGTGACAGTGGGTGACCTCTTATCCTCCCTCCCTCCTTTCCCTTATCCCTCGCTGCATTTGAGCTCAGGGCCCTGATGCCTGCTGGGTGGGAGCTCTACCATTTGAACCACACCCAGTACTTCCTTTGCGTTAGCCTTGATCCCTGCTGACCTAGGGCCTCCTGTCTGGCTGGAAGTCCAGGCATGCACCCCTTTGCCTGGCTTATGATTGCAGTTTCAGGGGCTGGGTATTCTGGCGCCTGTGCCAGTATTCTCTGGGCCTCTGGGGGTCCCCCTGCAAGCCAGCACCCGGTGTGTGGGGTGATGGACTCGTTCAGGGCCCCACAGGCTCACATGGGTACCGGTTGGGTTTGGCAGGGCCCTTAAGCAAAATGTAGAATGTTATACACTATCTCTCATGCAGAATCTCTCTCTCTCTCTCTCTGGAGACAGGGTGTGAGCAGAGGCTTCGGGAGCAACCCGGGACCCTCCACAGTGCCTGTGCCACACTGCACTCCCGGGACCTAGTGCCACCCTTCCTGCCCCTCCTGTGTGCCCCAAAGACAGCCGTGTGATTCCCCGCCCCGCCCCTTGGAGCCCACTTGAGCCCTTGGGAGCCTTGCGTTGAGGCTGAGGCAGGGAGGGGATGGGTGGGAGAGGAGGCCGAAGTGAGAAAGGAGACATTAGAAGGACTTCCTTCTGCCCGAATCCTCACCTGGGCGCGGGGAAGCCCACACCACCGCACAAGCCACAGCAACCCCAGGACCTTTAGCCAGGCACAGCTGTCCTGGGGACCCAGCCCTGGGCAGGGGGAGGCTGGGATTTCCTGCCCTGGTTTACAGAGAAGAATCAGGGGCGGGAGCAGCCTTGGGGCCTCAGGGTAGGAGTGAGAGCCACCATCTGACTCCACGGGGAAGCTTGTGCCTCGAATGTTCTACGCCGCCATCTGCCACAGACAGCAGCAGATGTCTTAATATTCATCTCTCCTGTGACCGGCCTCCTCTGATTACATCGCCACGGTGAACCCCAGCAGGGCCCCGGGGTTCCACGAGGGCTTCAATGGCTAGTCCTATTCCAGGTTGGACCGACCGTGTACCATCTTACCACGATGGAAGTTTCCTTTCCTTCTTCCTCACGTTTGTTAGAATGGTTCTGCAGGGGCGACTAGAAGATTTATTCATGCAAAAAAAACTTCACACACAAAAGCAGACTGAGCAAGCGCCTGCCACTCAGGCTGGGCAAATCTCAGGACCGCACACGCCTCTCCCGAGCTCTTTGGATTATTTCTCTCTTTGCTAACGTGTTTTAAACACATTGAGACTAGTACTTAAACTAGAAAAGCTGCTTTTACCTCATATATTTGTTTGTTTGTGGTCTATTTATTGCTTTTTTTTTTTAAGATACGATCTTACTATGTAGCCCAGACTGTTCTCGAACTCACGATTCTCCCATCTCAGCCTCCTGAGTGCTGGGATTATTACAGGTGTGCACAACCTCATCTGGCTCTTATTCAGTATATTTTATTACCATTTAAAAATATTCTGAGGAGCTGGACATCAGTAGCTCACATTGGTAATCCCAGTTATTCAGGAAGCTAGGATCTGAGGATCATGGTTCAAAGCCAGCCTGGGCAGGAAAGTCCGTGAGACTCTTTATTTCCAATGAACCACCAAAAAGCTGGAAGTGGAGCTGTGACTCAAGTGGCAGAGTGCTAGCCTTAGTAGAAAAGCTCAGGGACCCTGTCCAGTTCTGACACGACCAACAGGATTTCAGGCAGGAGCCACTAGCTTCCAACCTGGCCTTGTCATTCTTGGCGGTGTGGACTGGAGGCTGGCAGCCCGCACCTCGTTCCCTGATGCCTGGGGCTCCCCACTCCCCTGTGGTAACAATCCAAACAATGCCTGTCCAATGTCCCATGGGGCCCAAGCCCACCCTGGGGGCACGTGTCTGCTGTCTGCATGCACACTCTTGCAGGCAGAAAAGGCCAGTTTCTTCCGCAGAGGCTGGTCGAGAAATGCAAACAGAGAAATCGAGCATGCTACCAGTTGCAACCCACCCTGCACTTCAGTACATGTTTTCACTGAGCTTTCATCATGTCTGAGGACTGCAGTTCATGCCTGCAAATTCTTCTTTAGTTGACCTGGGATTGAATATCTGGTGGGTATGCGGACAACCCCGGGGTCACATCACGTGGTCTCTGCACCCCTCCCCTCCCACGTATCGCACGAAAGGGTGTTATCACGGCCTTGGGACAAGGGGAGATGCACCTCCCTGTTTCAAATGAAGTCCAAACCAAACAGCCCCCACTGCGACCTCTTGGCCATGTGTAACACGCAGGCAGAACCCGCTGGGAAAATATAAATAAACCCCGAAAGAGTGCGTGGGGTACGGGGTGGGGCTGGACTAGGCCAAGGTAGTTACAAAAACATTTCTTAGGCTTTCAAGAGTAGTCACTTTAGTTTCCAACCGCTGAAAGCCGGTTGAAGAAGTGCCAAGGACGGGAATTTCAAGGTATTAAAAAAAAAAAAGAAGAAGGGGCTGGGGATATAGCCTAGTGGCAAGAGTGCCTGCCTCGGATACACGAGGCCCTAGGTTCGATTCCCCAGCACCACATACACAGAAAAACGGCCAGAAGTGGCGCTGTGGCTCAAGTGGCAGAGTGCTAGCCTTGAGCAAAAAGAAGCCAGGGACAGTGCTCAGGCCCTGAGTCCAAGGCCCAGGACTGGCCAAAAAAAAAAAAAAAAAAAAAAAAAAAAGAAGAACAGCAGAAACAACATTAAAAACAATAACAATGGGGCTGGGAATATGGCCTAGTAGCAAGAGTGCTTGCCTTGTATATATGAAGCCCAGGGTTTGATTCCCCAGCACCACATATATAGAAAATGGCCAGAAGTGGCGCTGTGGCTCAAGTGGCAGAGTGCTAGCCTTGAGCAAAAAGAAGCCAGGGACAGTGCTCAGGCCCTGAGTTCAAGGCCCAGGACTGGCAACAAAAAAAATAAAATAAAAATAAAAACTATAACAACAAAACTCACAAGTAAAATGCAAATAAAACAGCCCATAAGAAGGAAGTCCAGGAGAAACAAGAAAGCTAAGGGAAGAAAAATGTCCAGAGAATGGAAAGGGCACTTATTCACTCAACAAACATGACAGCGCACCTACTATGTGTCCCTGAGACCCACTGGGGAGGGCAGACAGGAGCCTGGAGCAAATGCCTTGGTGGCTTTCACTGTGGGTCACCGAATCACACGTGCTACACATGGAAGGTTCTGGGTCACCGAATGATTAAGAGGTAAGCAATCCTGTTCTCCATTCCACAGGAGAGGGCTGGGGACTCACAGGGTGACCAACCCCCAACACCGTAGGGCTCCCGCGTGACTGGCTAGATCTCAGGGGAGCTCCTCCTCCAGCATGCGGCATCCCTCACCTCATTGGTCAGACCTGGCCATGCCTAAGCCAATCACAGACAAGGGCTTAGTCCACGCCCCCTTCATTCCCACCCAGCTGTATACCTGGTCAACTCAGCTGTTGGAAGGGGCGCAGTGGCCGCTACCTAGAGGGGGTACGACTACCCCAAAATGACCGAGGACTGCCAGCTATGGTGACCCCATGATCAGAGGGGATTTGCTGGGCACTGGGGCTGTGTAGGGAATCTGTGCCAACCCAGATCCATCCTGTCCAGTCAGCCAGCCCTCTGGTTAGGCACGTGTGTGTCGCTGTGTCACTGCCTCCAGGAAGCCTTCTCTGATACCGCCACTGCTATTACTTGGCCCTCGGGTCACCCACAGCTTGAACCGTGCCTTGTCCAAAGACACATCAGGTTTCAAAGGCACCCGTGAGCTGCGATTCTACGTTAAATTGGTAACATTTTGATCTTTTGTGTTAAAGGCCATGTTTCTTTTAGTTTCTAGGTAGCTGCTGGGAGATGGAAGATCCCACAGGTGGTTTCCATTTCTAACGTGCGTTCATCTTCACTGGACACTGCCTGAGGCCTGGCTGGGCTTCTCCAGGTAGAGCTCATAACTTAACGCTCCTGCTCCATCCCTGGGACTTAAGAGCGGTGCCCAGCGCAGCAGAAACACTAATATTTGTTGAGTGAAGGAATCATTGAATGGATGAATGAATGAAGTGAGCAAAATGCAAGTTAAAGGTGGTAAGGGAGCACCTCTGTCATAGCTATGCAGGAGGCTGAGACAGGAGGATTGGGATTTAAGGCCATCTTGGGCAAAGAGTTTGTGACACATCTTCCTCCCCCCCCCATCTCAACAAATAGGTAGGATGTAGTGCCTGATGCCTATAATCCCAACACCATGGGGGATACGAGTAAGAGAACTGTGGTCTGAGGCCAGACTTGGGCAAAAGCGAGACTCTATCTGCAAAATAAACAAAGCAACATGGCCCTGGGGTGTGGCTAAAGTGGTAGAGCCCTTACTTGCCTGGCAAGCACGAAGCCCTGAGTTGAAGACCAGTATTGCCAAAAATGAAATAAAGAAACCAAGGCTTTAAGGTTGCTTGGCTCACTCGGGCATGCCCTGGTCATCAAGAGCCTTTTCCCACGCCACCGCGTTTGAAAGCCCTTCAAAGCACCGCCTTTCGCCCTCCTCCTCGTCCTTGCCAGCATGGCTGCTGCCAGTGTTCAGACCCAGAGTGCAGGCAGAGCCAGGCGCCCGGCCCTCCTGGCGGCCGCCACCCCAGCCCCGGGAGGGAAGAGGAAGCCCCGAGCAACACGGGGCCACCGCCAGGCAGCCAGAACTTCCCGCAGGAGTCCGCAGACGCTGGCTTGGGGAGTTTGTCAACCTTGACTAGACAAACACCTTCTAGAAAGGGCCGCTGGTCCCTGGACGGGAACCGAGGCGGGTGAGGTTGTGCCAGTGGGTGAGGTCAGGAGGCCGACAAGCCTGGGCCTGAACCAGCGGGGGGGGAGGGGTCACCTGTCTGCGCCCAGCCAAGGATAACAGTCCCCCAGCAAGGGAGAGGGCGGGGGGTCAGGCAGGGGCTCTGGGGGAGGGCATGGGCAGGGGTGTGCGCCCCAGTGGGACTGCCCGAGGGCACGGGCGTGGCCCACGTGGCCCCAGTGCAGCAGATTCCCCAGCACTGAGCAGAGGGGGGCAGGGAGAGGAGAGGTGGGGAAGGGCACAGACTTCTCAGGGGGACAGGGAGGCCCGTGGGGTCCCTCCTTTATGGCCCTTTGGGGCGAGTCCCAGCTGTTCTGGCATCTGGCTGGGTCACGGTCCCCTGACCCCAGGGGGAGGGAGGGCTGCCTGTCCCCTGCACTGGTCAGCCCAGGGCCCTCCGAGGCTTTGGCTCCCATCTCTGCCTATGTGCCTCTCCATCTGGCCGCTCACCTGCAGCATTCAGGGCTGGGGACTAGCCCCGCCCCCCCCCCCCAGGCAGGGTCAGAGGTGAGACAAGATGTGCGGCTGGGCTGGAGTGAGAGGCTGGGGAGTCACCAGGCTGTGGGGTGCGCTTCATGGCTGGCTTGGTACAGGCAGACCGACAGCCCCCACTTAGAAAAGGCCTGCCCCTGCTCTGACCACAGCAGCGTGGGTGCTGCCTCCCTGCAGCTCCGCCCCCCCCCCAAGCGGGGAGGCCGATTCCAATCCTGCACCCTCCTGCTGTGCTGCTCTGGGGTCTGCAGACCCCGGACGTGGCTCTGCTACTCGCCTGACAAACCACAGCATCCCAAGGAACCCCCTGTTTGTCTACAGCTACGGCTCAGCTCCAGGTGCCACCTGGCCCCCAGCCATGGTGACCCTCCCCCAAAGTGTATCCCCAAGTCTGGCTCCCAACTGACCACCGCAGATGCCACCCGCCACCGAGACCCTGGGCAGACAAGCCTCAGTTTCCTCGTCTGTGACGTGGGAACACAACCAGAACCGCCCATGGGTTTGGTGCTGTGCTTGAAAGAGCTTAGCAGAGGACCTGGTAAGGAGGGAGTGTTAAAATGAGAGTCTCAGGGCTGGGAATATGGCCTAGTGACAAGAGTGCTTGCCTTGTATACATGAAGCCCTGGGTTCGATTCCCCAGCACCACATATATAAAAAATGGCCAGAAGTGGCGCTGTGGCTCAAGTGGCAGAGTGCTAGCCTTGAGCAAAAAGAAGCCAGGGACAGTGCTCAGGCCCTGAGTTCAAGGCCTAGGACTGGCAAAAAATAAATAAATAAAATAAAATAAAATGAGAGTCTCCGGTGGGGGGGGGGGCAGTGGTTCCCTCCCTCCTGTCATCCTACCTACTCAGGAGGCTGAGATCTGAGGATCATGGTTCAAAGCCAGCCCGGGCAGGAATGTCTGTGAGAATCTTACCAAAAAGCCAGAAGGGGGGCTGTGGCTCAAGTGGTAGAGTGTTGGTTGGCTTTGAGGGGGGAAAAAGCTCAGGGACAGTGCCCAGGCCCTGAGTTCAAACTCTGGCCTCACAATCTCTCAGCTTTCCACCTCCTGCCAGAATGCTCGTCCGCTCCACAGAGCGGGCAGGGTCACCAGGTGGCCACTGGCTGACTGCAAGCTCCCCCCCCCCCCCCCGCCCCCCCCCCCCCCCCGGGGCGGGGCCTCCTGGCTCTGCTCCTGACCTCCTGCAGGGAGGTTTTTCCACATAAACCTGACCCGGCCTCTTTAAATGGCTCCCCCACCGCACCGCGGGCCGCATTCCAAACTTTCACTGGGATTCAAAACAGTGCCTTTCAATGTCTTTGACTCCCCAGTAAGACACTTTTTTTTATTTTTTAATGATGTAGCACAGTGAACGCCTTTATCAAACTTGAAGTTTCAAAACCCACCCTGGCCGCGAGTGGGACGCCCGCTGCTGTTTTCTGTTCTATGGCCTCCCGGGCAGGCTGGGCGCAGCCCACCAAGCTGACTTCACGCATGCACGGCCTGGCCTGCACACCGTGGGTTCACACCACAGCCTCACCCTACACTTGAGGGCGAACTCAGACCGGGGACCTGCGGCCCATGTACAGCTCACGCCTGGGCTCTTCATCCTACGACCTCCAGCCACGGGACATTTGCACCAGCCCAGGGCAAGCCACCCTGCCCGCCCCGCCAAACATCAGCTTCCGCCACCAGATCCCCCTTGGAGCCTTTCTGCACATTCAAACAACTGGGAACCTCAAAAAAAAAAAAAAAATACCAGTACCAGGACCTGGAGTTAGAAGAGCCTTACTTCTAGCAGGCCCTACTGTTTTCCATCCCTGAGAGCAATAAATACATCTAAGGCCTGCAGTATATTTACTGTGTCCTTCCTGTGACCTTGGCAACCCATGAGCTCAGGGGCCTGGTGGTACTGCATGGCTTGGCACAGGAACTGACACGCTACGTGGCATGATCCCTCCCCTTCCCCCCCCCCCCAATACTGGGGCTTGAATTCAGGCTCTTTCCCTATCCCTTAGGTTTTACTGCTCGAGTCTGGGACTCTACCACTTGAGCCACAACTCCGTTTCCAGCTTTTTCTGTTTTATGGGGGTACTGAGGAAGAGAAGCCAGGGCTTCATGCATGCTAGGTGAGCGCTCTAGCACGAAGCCACATTCCCAGCCCCTTGTGTATTACTTTCATCCTAAAAACAAAATCAAAGGCTGGGTTGGGGGCCAAGCAGGACACTTGGCTGGCACACAAGTAGGTGTTTTTCACTGGATGATGGCTGCAGGAACAAGTTTTGGCTTTGTTGTTTGGTTGGTGGTACTGGAGTTTGAACTCGGGGCCTTACACCTGCAGGGCAGGAGCTCAACTTGTGAGCTACGGGGTGTTGTGTTTGTCCAGCGGGCCTAGACCTCTGTCCTTCTGCCTGCGTCTCCCACACAGCAGGAATTACAGGTCTACGTCACCAGGACAGGCCAGTTGGTGTGGAGAGGAAGTTGTTGTGCCCGGGACTGGTCTCAGGCCACCATCCTCCCAAGTAGCTGGGATTACAGGTGCAAATCACCGCACCCAGCCCTGAGTCAGTGTTGTAGAAAAAGAGTTAACATAGGAAAGAATGGAAAGCGGAGGTGGAGCTCAGTGGTAGGATCGGCCCTACGCCCACACCTCCCTCCCCCCCACCCCCCAGCTCTCCCAGTGAGCACCTGGGAATAGTCCAGGCGGGCTTTGCCCCGTGGAACACGGCCTGCTCCTCTCAGTGACAATGACTCAAAATACAGAAGTATGATTAGGGCCTCCTCCCACCCACAGAGGAAAGAAACAAACCTGGAGTGAACCCTCCAGCCCCGCCCCCGCCCACTGAAGCCCCGCCCACCGAAGCCCCGCCCACCGAAGCCCCGCCCCCTCTTCTGTGGCCTGTCCTCTCCCTGAGCCATCCAGAGACAGAGAGACATCTTGGCACCCAAAGCATTAGGCCCCCCACATCAAATACATGCTGAGCCCTGATCCCAAGGCTCTTTCCTTCCTGGACGCCCTTCCCTCCAAGCCTGTGACCGAGGAAACGCTGTGTGCTCCCCCAGAGGCCAAGAAACACCCCAGACACACTCTCCAGGTCTCCTTCTCCCCAGGAGCTCACATTTCCCTTGAGCCAGGCTAGAGAAAGCAGTTCAGGTAACTGGGGGGTGGCTCCTTGATGTCCGTGTGCCAATAAAACTTTATTTATACTCGGCAGTGGGGCAGCTTTGACCTGTGGGGCCCCATAGGCTCCTCTCCACCTTCAGGGGTCACACAAGCAAGTAGAACTAGGTTGGAAGGGCGAGAGGAAGGACTCATTTTAGATGTAGAGAAGGATTAGGGAAGGTCCCCAATCATCTCCGTTGCTGGGGGCAGGAGGGACAGTGAACCCTGGCCCCCAGGCTCAGTTTTGGTGGGGCGGTGGGTCTCTATCAATAAAGTTTTATTTGTTTCTGGATTGCCAGCCTTTGAGGGCAGCAGAGTTCAGTGGTTGCTATGGAGACCAGGTGCCTCACAGGGCCGGAAGCTTTTGCTTTGCTGGGCCTTCCTTGCGGCCAGGCAAAGAGGATGATGTTGGGTGGGGGGAGGAGATGGTGTTCAGGGGTGAGGGTGGACCCTGACCCTATCAAGAAAGGCCCTTAGCACAAAGGGAGCCCCACAGAGAATGAGATTTTTTTTTAAATAAAGGAGAATGGAAGGAACGGCGGCCCCGCCCCCCTCCCCCCCCCCCCCCGTGGGGGCCGGGGCTGGGGGGGGAGCCGACCGCAGTGACGCTAGGGAGCAGCCGAGACATGCTTCGTGCTAAATGTTAAAATAACAAGAACAATAAATAGTTATAAAACATGAGGCCGAGACCTCCCAGGGTTGGGAGTGAGGGGCGGGGCCTGGGGGTGGTGGCTCTGCAGGTCCCCCGGGGAGCCAGGGGGGGCCACAAGCAGGTCAGGTGTGGCCAGGCCCTGGGGGGAGGACAGACTGAGCCCCCTGCTGAGTAAGGGGACCCAGATCCTACGTGAGGTCATTTACTAGCGTCCCCCCCTAGAGACTCAGGCACATCAGATCCCAAATCATCAAGTGTCCTCACGAGGACCCCCGGGCAAACCCCACAAGGCCGACACCCCTCCCCCATGCCCCCGCAGAGCAATACAGACGCAGAGAACGGTAAAAGCCTCCCCACCCCCACGCCACGCGCGGCGCACAGTGTGTCTGTGGCACACAGTGGGTGGCAGGGTGAAAAAAAAGCCTACTACACTAACCCCAGGCATCTAGCCACCCCAACACTGTTTGGCAAGCTCTCAGGAGATGCAAGGCACCACGCTACGCTATCATCGCCCCATTTTACAGATGAGGAAACCGAGGCACAGAGAAGCCAAGATGAGATGGGTACAGAGAAGCCTGCCTGCTCCTGAGCACGCCGTCTCGTTTGAAAGGGGACGGAGGCGCTAATTCAGCCTCTGCCTTGTGCTCCCCCGCTTCCTCTCCCACTCGCTCCCATCTCCGTATACCAAGGGAGGCTGAGATGGAGGCCTAGCAAGCAGCCCTGGCCGGTCACAGATCCTGCTGGGTGTGGCTTTATAGCAGAGCCACAGAACCTGCAGGACGGCGCAGGAGGTGGGCAGACCCCGGCCCTGGCGCTGGCTCAGGCTCCGAGATGAAGGGGTTGCAGTTCAGGAGCTGTCCTGAGGATGCTGCCAGTGACTGGCACACTCCAGCATTCAGGGTACGGCCAAGCCGAGCCAGGCACCTGCCCCGCCCACTGCCCCCCCCCTCCTTGCACCCCTGCACGGGCCCCCTTTCACCCATGCACCACCCAGGGAGGACCAGCCCTTGGCCACGGCTGGCACACCAGAGAGGTCCTGGAAGGGCCTTTTGCATACGGTGTCCTCAGTCCCAAACCTCGCCCCATCATACATGGGATCTGCCCTTGGGAGGGCGGGGCCAGGACCACAATGCCCTCCCCACCACTGGAGGTGGCTTCTCTGTCATCGACATTCCTGGGGCCCCTAAGGGGACAGAACAAGGGAAGGAAGTCTAGCTGAGAGCCCGCTCAGGGTCCGGTGCTAACCCCAACAGCCTCCATCTGCCCCCCCATGCCTGATCTGGCTGGAGCAGGCCCTGCGCCGGGCAGGAACGGCATCGTTCTGAGAAAGGAAGGAAGGGAAAGACAGAACCACTGCGGGTGGCCACAGGGAGGGGCGTTTGCCAGACAGCACCTTGATGAATGAGGCACAAATGAGAGCACAACACGTGAACACGTTTTGAATGCTTCCTTTAAAAGTCTTCCAGCTTGTCGAGTGACTCATGTCTGTAATCCAAGCTACTTGGGAGGCTGAGACCCCGAGGATCGGGTTTGAAAACAACCTGGGCAGGAAAGTCTGTGAGACGATTGTCCCCAATGAACCACCAGAAAGCTGCAAGTGAAGGTGTGGCTCAAATGGTAGAGTGCCAGCCTTGAGCACAAAAGCTACCAGCCCAAGCCCAGGCCCTGAGTTCAAGGCCCAGTATTGGTACACACACACACACACACACACACAGCTATTAACAATCTTCTCATCCAACAAGAACGCCTGCCACATTGAGATCCGCTGGTCCATCCTCACCAGCTGCTAAGCCCAAGGACGTTTAGGACATCTCCCCTCGGTCTCCCCTCCTTTCCTGAGGTTGAATCACATGGCTGAGGCGGGCAGAGCCAGGGCAGATGGGCTGTCCCCTATCATCGCCCGTGTGAGAAAGCAGGGCAGTTTCTCCCTATCACCCCCCCCCCCCCCGCCCCGCACGCGTTATCCCCCACCCCAATTTCACAGACTCACACGCGGAGCTCCAGAACCTCACGGAGGCTGCTCGAGCTGGAGAAGGGCAGGGTCTGGGGGGCTCTCCTATTGGGCTTGGCCTCTGCCTGGCCGTGGGGGGTGACCCGTATCATCGTGCCACAAGATGGAGGTCACATACAGGGCAGAGCCAGGATTCGAACCCAGGTCTGCGGGGCCCTGACCACCTGTGCATCAGTATACCTTGACAGCCAGCTAGGGTCTTTGCAAAGATGGGGCGCCCTCTGCACCTCCCATCATCCCCTCTGCAGCTGGTTGTCCATTTGTGTCCAAGGAAAATCCAAGGGGCCGCTCCAGGTGGCCCGGCAGATGGTGAGGAAGGAGGGAGGGGGTGCCCCATGACCCTCCGGCCCGGGGTCACTGCCCCACACCACAGGCCGCCCATGGCAGCTGTTAGGGTCTTGCCTGTGAGAGGCCTAGGGGTACTCAGGTCTGGTCAGCGGAGACAGCTGGCCACAGCCCGCCGATGCTGCCTGCAACTCCTCCCCACATCCCTTAGCAGTGGCCCTCCCTTCCCAGAGCCCCTCACCCGGTCCTGGACACAATCAGGGGACAAAACCTTGAACCACAGAGGCCTGAGGCCAGCAGACCAGGACCTGGCTAGCCACAGATGGGTGTGACTGTTCTGTCCCTTCCCTTCCCTTCCCTTCCCTTCCCTTCCCTTCCCTTCCCTTCCCTTCCCTTCCCTTCCCTCCCTCCCCCTCCTCCTCCTCCTCCTCCTCCTCCTCCTCCTCCTCCTCCTCCTCCTCCTCCTCTTCCTCCTCCTCCTCCTCCTCTTCTCCTCCTCCTCCTCCGACTGAACTCGCAACCTCCGCTGCTAGGCAAGCCCTTTATCCACTGGTTGACTTAGGCCCAGGCTGGCCTAGGCTGTGAGTCTCCCGACTGTGCTGGGAGTTACTGGGGCTGACAGTCACTTCCCTGCTCCCAACAGCTGGGAAAACAGGTATATGCCATCACACCTGGTCATGGAGTGAGATGGAGCCGCGTGAACTTTTATACCTGGGTGAGCCTTGAGCAACCATTTCCTGATCTCCACCTGTCAAGAAGCTAGGATAACCAAGCTTGAGCCACCGCCTCCAGCTTCTATCGCTAGTCTTAACTTGCCTTCCTCCACGCAACATGGAGCAGGTTCTAAACTTAGCCAAAGGCTGGGAAGGCTAGGCCACGCTCTTTCTCCTCCATGAAAATAGATTTCAGAGGGAAGTCAGACTTGTGACCTGTAAAAGGTCACTGCATAGTACTCAGCACACAGCAGGCCCTTTGTCTTAAATAGGCATGAAAGACTAAGTTTAAGAGACAGGAGTTTATTTTATTCTCTCCTCAAGTGTATGTCTTAGTTATGACATCCATATCATAGTGAAGGGAAACTGAGGCCCGGCAGGGACTGAGTGACTTGACAATGTCCAGCAATAAAAATTAGAACAGGCCAGCCCCTACCCAAGGGGCGGGGCGGGGGGGTAGGATCCACTGCACCTCACCCAAGTCTCAGACTTCCAAATAGAGGGCAGAAACCAACTCAGAAGTCCGGGGCGACGGCAGCCTGGCCTTCTCCTTCCCAGCTTTGCTGCCGACAAAATTCGTCTCTGCGGTGAGGGTTTACAGGAAATTGCTCTCTCTCTCTCTCTCTCTCTCTCTCTCTCTCTCTCTCTCTCTCTCTCTCTCTCTCTCCTCTCTCTCTCTTTCCCTGGAAGATGCTTGCACTACAAGATGCAAACGGCAGGAAATTCGACTCAAATTGGTTCAAATTAAAGAGGGAATCTTACTGACTCACATAGCTGGAAACCTTAGGCGTCGTGAGCTTCAGAAACAGCTTGATCAAGGGATTTAAAAAAAATAAAAATAAACTTAACCTTCCTTCTCTCTCTCTCCCCCCCCCTCCCCTTTCCCTCTCCCGTCTGTCCATCTCAATCTGTTTCTCCCGCCTCCATGTCAGCCTCATTCCCTGGCTGCCTCTCCCACAGGCTGTGGGCAAAGACATTTCCCTCAGCCTTCTTCCCCAGCCCCCACCCTCGCCTTTCCTAATGGGTCCAACTCAAGTTGTTCTGATTGGCTGGGCACGGGTCACGTGCCCCTCTCTGAACCAATTGTGGTCAGTAGGGAAATGCCATGTGTGCTCATTGGCTGCACTGAGTTGCACATGACCCTCTGTGGTTTGGGGGCTGGGGTCAGCCCCTCCAGAGCCCCTCGGGAGCTCAGGGACTGGAGGGAGGGAGGGATTGAGGGAGGCACACAGTGCTTTCGTGCTGGCAGGGTGGGATGGAGCTCATTCTTGGGTACTCAGGCCCACAGCCTGGCACAGCGATCTGGCGCAGATAGTAAAGCCGCAAGAAATGTTTGCAGAATGACTGAATGAACAAGCCAATTTCCTAAGCGGTGGTTGGGTTTTTGAAGAGCTTCTCTGCGAGCTACTGTGGCCAGAAAAATCTCTCTGGTATTCAAGAATCCCAGATTGCCTCGCTGGAAGGAAACATGTCCAGAAAGTCTGGATACAGAAAGCAAAAAAAAAAAAAAATCAAGGCACAGATGATGAGAGCTTTGTGCCACAGCCAGAAACCAAGGAGAGGCCATGCCAGATCCCTACTGCAAGCACCAGGACCTGGCTCTAGACCGGCCTCCCTGTGGGAGAGAGAAAGTGGCCACCCACCCTCCAACCAAAGTCTGTAGCCGATGACAGCAACGCCCCTTCCCCAGGTGCGTGGGGGGGGGGCCCCCAAACCTTCGCTGACCTCATCGCGCCAAGTCGTTCACTTCATGCCCCAGCAGCCTTGCAGGCAGTTACCACGGCTCTCCCCTGCCCAGGAGAGGCCCAGAGAGGCCACGTCAGTTCCCCAGGGCACACCGATTGGGAAGCTGTCACTCGCTCCGTCTCCGGTCAAATCCTTGTAAATTAAAAAATGTATGATGAATTGGGGTGTGGCACTGCACCCCGTTATCTCGCCACTCGGGAGGCTGAGAGGGGAGGACCGTGAATTCTAGGCCAGCTCAGGCTTCATAGCAAGACCCCTGTCTCAAAATAACAACCACCAAGTACCATGACGCTAAGTCCTCGTGTTCTGTGAAGCTGCTCCCCTCCACAGGGGAAGGAGTTGAACCCTAACAGCAGCAGCGGGGGTTATTTTGGGGGGGTGGTTTGTTTTTTTTGTCCTTCTACGCTGAGCTGGATGCAGCAGTACCGGCTGCCGCTTTGCTCACAGAGCCAGTCTGCTGCAAACTAAAAGGGCTCCCAGATCACTTCTGACTTCACCCCCGCTGACGGTGCCAAGCCCCGCTCCAGGACCCCCAGAGAGAAGACCCTGGTCACCCAGGCCCAAAGCCGAAAGCCCAGCTCGCATTGCATTCTGGGTGCTGGAGAATGGGCAGGGGAAGCGGGAGCCGCCACCGTGATTGTGGTGGGAGGGGAGGGGAGGGGAGGGGACAGGCTGACCGCTGTCTCCTGCCTGCTGGGAGGAGGATGTACACCGCTGTCCCCAGCGGCCACTCCCTTCTAATACCTTCTAGAAGAAAGAGACTGCTTTACGGAGTCCCTGGGCAACGACACTGGCCGTTTCCCTCTCTCCCTCACACAGATCACATGACTGTGGCTCAGCCAGACAGGACGGTGCTACAAACAAACCGTGATGTCTAGTTGCCATTTATGGAGTGTTTACTACACCCAGGAAGCCCAGGAAGTACTCCGCTGCCCCGAGCCTTCGCAGATATGAGTGGGCCCTCACTGTCTCACTTCACCCTGAAGACAACCCTCGGGGCGCTGGGGCCCACGCCCTAGCTACTCAGGAGGCCCAGATCTGAGGATTGCAGGTGGAAGCCAGCCCAGGCAGCAAAGTCTATGGGGCTCTTACCTCCAAGTCACCAGAAAAGGCAAGAAGTGGGGTGCAAGTGGTAGAGTAAAAAAGCCTGGAGTGAAACAGCTAAGGAATAGCACCCAGGCCCCGAGTTCAAACCCCAGTCACGGTGCACGCACGCGCGTGTGCGCGCACACACACAACTTAGTCTCACTACTTAATCTCACGCGCGCCCCCCTCCCCCATACACACACCGCGTGCACTGGGGAGTCCTGGGTGGCCTGCGGCTTGCTGGCTCTGAGTACATCTCGGGGTGGGCTGGCTCGCAGGCAAGGACACGGTGTTCCTGCCTTCCACAGCTCTGTGAAAGACGGCTGCCCGGTCCTCCCGGGAGTCTCACTGCGGGCGGTGGTTGCTCCAGTAGCCCAAACAGTTGCAAACTCACCCACACTACTACCGGGGGGTCCATCGGCAAAGAAGCCGGGCAGCCACCCCAGAGAGCGCACCCCGAAACACGTCTCCAGGTCAGGGAGCCGCATCTGCAGACAAGGAAGGGATCTTCACCCCTGCGCAGACCAGCAGAGGCTCAGGGTTGCTGCCCCTGCTCGTGGCTGAGCCCCACGGAGTCGCCTCAGCCCCACGCAGGCGCCCACAGAAAGGCACGGCACGCACCCCATCATGCAGAGCACGAAACTAAGCAACAGAGACCTGAGTTACACCCAGGTTCCGAAGGCTGGCCTATGACTCTCCACCACCCCCCCCCCCCCCCGCCACACCCCAGATGGCCGAGAACACGCTAAGGACACCCCATCCCGGCTGGGAAAGCCACTGCGGAGAGAAACGCCCACACCCACTAGTGACACTGCCTTCCCCTGGGAGTTGTGCCACCAGTTGTTTTTTATTTGTGTGTGTGTGTGTGTATGCGCGCGCACGCGCGTGTGTTTTCCCAGCTGCCTCTGTGAGCTCAGTGTTGAAAAGACAGGGCTCAATTCTTGGCTTCCATGAACAAAAGAGGCCAGACCTTCTCTCGGCGTCAGTTTCTTCCTATCTGATGTCATAAGAGCAGGATAGAGAGTGGGAAGATAATTCAGAGGCCACAAGCTCGGGGTTTAGGGGGGCTGCATGTCTGTGTGGGGAGGTGTTTTTGGTTGTCAAAGCTTGGGATGGGCAGGGAGGGAAGTCACTCCACAGCCAGGTGTAGCAGCGCACACCTGTAATACCAGCACGGAACAGGTGTAGGCAGCGGGAGGGAAAGGTCCCAGCCAGCCTGGGCTACCCTACACAGAGACCCATTTAAAAAATAAATAAAAAGTACAACCTGGACTCCGTTGTGGCTGCCATCTCTTTCCGTGCCTCTGGCCCTGCCAGCGGCACGCTGTCCTTCTCTGGCCTCACAGACAGTGGGTCGTGGGCAAGGACAGCTGAAGGTCACGGAGGGGAGTCTGACCTGTACCATCCAGCGGTCATCTTTCCCCACAAGGCAAGTCCCCTCACTTCTCTGAGCCTGTGTCCTCATCTTTAACATTAAATAAAATAATATTAAAAAATACCTTAGCACAGAATCTGGTAAGGCTTGGGGGGGGGGGGTTACCACTGACCTTTTATTTCTAGGAGTTTTGAAGTTTTCTTTCTAAGTTCCTATAACTAGTGCGGACTTGAGAACTTCTGAAAACCTTTTCTACTTTGCCCTCCCTGAGAACTCAAAATTTCTTTTCCTTAATAAAAGGGGAAAAGGAGGTGGACGCTGGTGGCTCACGCCTGTCATCCTAGCTACTCAGGAGGCTGAGACCCGAGGATCGCGGTTCAAAGTCAGCCCAGGCAGGAAAGTTCCTGAGACTCTTACGTCCAATTAACCGCCGGAAAACCAGAAATGATGCCGTGGCTCCAAGTGGTAGAGCACTAGTCTTGAGTGAAAAAGCTCAGGGACCGTGCCCAGGCCCTGAGTTCAAGCCCCAGTGGCTGATTAAAAGGCAAACAAACAACAACAAGCCCTATCCTAACTCCCCTCTCTTCCTCTCTGCTGGGAACGTGCTTTACCACCTGGCCCATGTCCCCAGACTTTTTCTGTCAAATAAGGCCTCATGTTTTTGCTAGGGGCCAGCCTCAGAACTCTATTCTCTTGCCTAGCTGGGATTACAGGCATGTACCACCATGCGTGGCCCATGATCTTTCTTCTCTCCGCACCCTAGCTCTTCCCGGGGGGCTTCTACAGGAAAGGGGGGGCTTAGACCCCGGCAGGGTTGATGTTGCCCATTTCCCTCTCAGCTTCAGGGAAATCTTTTTTTTTTTTTATTTTTCCTTCCCTGCACGGCTTATTTGTGATGGCAAAGCTCGCCTCCAGTCTTTCCCACCCCGCAGCTCCTGAGCCTGCGCCAAACCCTCAGTAACAATGCTTCCATTTTGCTGTTTTCTCCCAATTTTCTTCCTCTGTGATAGTCTGCCCTCGCTAAAAGGAGCTGTTGGCAGGAAGATCTGAATTTCAAGTCTCCGGGTGGGGGGGCCAGGCCGGGACACGTGCGCTGTTGTTGGGAGGGAGGAATGGGGGGGACGAGGCCTGAAACTGTATAACAGGCTCCGGGTCACACACACACACACACACACACACACACACACACACACACACACACAGCACCGAAGAGGGGATAGCACGAACCACGGGGCACTGACACCCCAAACTCTGGGGATACGGCACCCGCAAACCCATCTGTCACCCCCCAGGGCAGCCCACAGTACACAGCACCCCGGCCTGTGCTCCAGCCTGAACCTCAGTCTCCTCACCTATAAAATGGGGGTGACGGCGGGCTCCAGGGTTGGCTGGGGAGGGGATGACGAGAGGTAAGGGCTCGGGGCAGCACCAGTGTCCAGTGGGCGCGGGATTCACGGAAGATGCCATTGCTAAACCAGCTGAGGTGGAAGCCCCCCGGCCCTGCTCCGGAGCTTGGGGTGCCACCCACCAGGTCTGCATTGCCCCAACTCCGGGTCCTGAACTCCTGAAGCAGAGCAATGAGGAGACAAGAGCTGTCATCTGCCTGGGTTCGAGCCCACCTGCTCCAAAGCAAGGCTGACCACGGGCAGGCCAGTGCAGGCCCCAGCTTAGCGCCCCACCACCACCACCAGGCCACCAGCGGGGGTGCGGGCCAGGCTACACTGAGTACCCGGGCAGGGCTCGGGGGTGGCCTCCCACTGTCTGCGGCTTATAGCAACTCGGTTGTCCTACTGTGTGCTACTAGGTAACAATCGTTCTCCTGTGTGCTGCTAGGCCACCACTTAAGTGCCCTACTGTGTGCTGTGGGGTCATGATGTCATCATCCTACTGTGCCCTGCTGGGGAACCACCTAGGTGCCCTACTGTGTGCTGTGAGGTCATGGTTTAAGTATCCTACTGTGCACCGCCAGGTAAAAACATAAGTGCTCTACCGAGTGCTGCTGGTAACAACTGAGCACCCTACGACATGCTGCCAAGTAAGAGCTTAACCACCCTACTGTGCGCCAGGCACCAGGGGCTCACGCCCCTAATCCTGCCTACTCCGAAGGCTGTGGTTCAAAACCAGCCTGGGTAGGAAAATCCGTGAGACTCTTCTCATCTCCAGTGCACTACTCAGAAAGAGCCAGTAGTGGAGCTGTGGCTCAAGGGGTAGAGCACTAGCCTTGCACACACACAGGCTCAGGGACAGCACCCAGGCCGAGTTCGAGCCCCAGGACCAGCAAAAGAAAAGAAAGAATAGAACCCTACGGTGTGCCGCCGGGTAGCCAATGAAGCCCCTACTGTGTGCTGCTGGGCAACGATTCAAGTGCCCTTGCTGCGCACTGCTGTGCCTCTCCCATCACCCATTTGCTCCTCTCTGGCCCTCCATCCAGGCCCACCCAGCGAGGAGGAACCTCAAGAGGCGCCAGAGGGGCGGGGTGAGCGCTGCTCCCCACGGCCCCGCTGCGGGTCAAGCCCTTAGGCGTGTCATGGGGTGACACGGCGGGGTCATCCTTCACTCAACGGGAGGGGGCTAGGAGGGTCTGCAGAAGGGAAAGGAAGCCTGTGAGCCTAGAGGAGGTGGGACGAGCCCCTGGGGTCCTGGGGGGGGGCTCCCGGGGGGGCCAGGCGCGCTCTGAGAATGGGTCCCCGTCAGTGCGCCTGCGCCCAAGTCCGGGAGACCCGGAAAGGAGGGGCACAAGCCAGAGCGAAGAGAGGGGCACCGCCCTGAGAAAGTCCACGAGGAGCCCGGGCGCCTGGGATTCCCCTGCACACGTGTGACACACACAGAGCGCACACGTGCTGCACACGGGATGCTTGTCACACGCGTCACCCAAACACGAACGGTTACAACACGCCCGCGCCTATGCACACAACCCACATGTGCACGTGCCTGGGGTAGGTGCTTGTGCAACACATGTATGCTGCACACCAGCACACACACACACAACGCTCACTCACCCCCCACCCTCCCTCACTCACATGTTCCCCTTCCTGAGCGACGCAAGGTTATCCAAACCTTTTCAAACTCCTTCACTTGGTGTACTGGCACCTCGGGTTTCAGACACGCAGGGCAGATCTAGGTCAAGCAGGTTTCATTCGGCCCTCGTGAAAGAGGCGGCGAGTCGGCGCGGGCACGCGGGATGGCCAGCGGGGAGGGGACGGCAGCCTGGGAGCCCAGAGTCCCGCACACTCCGCTTCCGTGCGGCCCACGGGCTACCCGGTATACGCGGAGCCATGACCCTTCACACCAGGGGCCGCTCGCGGTGATCCCGTGTCCCTTCCCTCCTGATGGAGACGTGCATTCAAGATGGCTCCCGCTTCCCCTCCCCAGGCCCCTAAGATGGCCGGGGGGGGGGGGGGCGGACAGTTGTGGGTCTGGGGGTCCCAGAGGGTGGGGAGGGGGAACCAGGGCAAGCTGACCACGCCGGCATGCAGGAGTCACCTGGCAGGTCTCCTAAAGCGGCACAGGAGGAGCCAGAAATCTGGGGTTTATGTGGGGGGCACCCCTGGTTTTTAAATGCCAGCAACTCACGGAAATCCCACTACCCTTGGACCAAAGAAACCACATCTGTGGGGGCGACGGCAGCCCCAGGTAGCCACGTATGGCCCGTGATGAGGAAGCATCCAGAGACCTGGGGCCCCACCCAAGCTGAGACCCACTCACTGTGCTGACAGACTCCTCAGCCTCTCTGGGCCTCAGTTTCCCTAGATGTCCAATGCAAGGCTGGGCCAGACAATACCCATGATGCACCTTCCAGGCCCCTGGTGGTGGGGGGTTGGGGGTGGCCCGAGGGCGATAAAAGCCATGGATAGAAAAGTGCAATGTATCCAGGCCCTGAAAACGGGGCCTACCATGACACTGGTTCAAGAACCCATAATTCATAATTCAACCAGAAATGTTTGTCTTCCCAGGCTGAGGTTTTTGGAGGCAGTGGGCGTGCTTTTTAAAAAAACACAACACACCAAGTCAGGAATTTCACAAGGGAAAAACGTGGCAGGCGGAGCGAGCCACATCTGGGGATCTGCTCGCCGTCAGTACAAACTGTTCTGTCTCCCACAAATGACAACACGGGGCAGGAGCCGGCGAAACCGCTGCCGACCCCTCTGAGACCCCGGGGCACAGCAGAAGCAAGGGTGATTTCCTGGGAAGCACTGTGCATCGCCCGGGTGAGGGAAAAGAATGCCCGACAGGCATTTCCATACCTGTTAGGATGAAGGTCAGCCTTTGGCTAACACTCAAGCCACCAGGCTGGGTGTGGTGGTACACTCCTGTAGTCCCAGCTACATGGGAGGCTGAGATAGGAGGGTCAAGGTCTGAGGCTGGCCCAAGCAAAAGCAGGAGAACGATCTAAAACAAATGAAAGCCAGAAAAGGGCCAGGGAAATGGCTCAAGAGGTAGAGTACCTGCCTTGCAAGTGGGAGCCCAATACTGCCCAGAGGGAGAGACAATCCCGAGGCCACCTTCCCAGCCCCTCCCTGGAGCAATGCCGGTTGTCACAACGTCGGTATGTCTGGTGCGGGCATGAGCCCAGCCCTGGCTGACGCCTGTGTACAGAGCCTCACAGACTCTTCGGGGATCCCTTGTCACTCCCTGTCCTGGGGTGTCGGGCACTGGCTTGCAGCTTATGGCCTGGGCACTGTCCCTGAACTCTTCAGCTCAAGGCTAGCACTCTGCCACTTGAGCCACAGCGCCACTTCTGGCTTTTTCTATATATGTGGTGCTGAGGAATCGAACCCAGGGCTTCATGCGTACGAGGCGAGCACTCTGCCACTAGGCCATGGTCCCAGCCCAAGTCTATTCCTTTTAGACAGACAGCCCCCACTATCTCTCATCTCACACTCAGTTACCGTTTCCCCTGGGGTGGTGCTCGTCCTGATGTTTCTAGTCCTTTCTGCTCTCCCAAAGGTGGATTGAAAAAAAAAAAAAAAAAAGAAAAGTAACTGTTCTTGCATTGGAAATCTCTACCGCAGACACGGACAATGGAATGTAGCAAGCCCGTCACTCCCATTAACAAGTGAGAGGAGCAGGAATGAGACGCTCAGGCCTCTCCACCTCGGCCCTATGAACGTTCGGGGCTGGGGAAGTCCTTGTTGTGTGTCATGGGATGGCATGTCACGTGTCCACCCACAGACCGCTCCCCGTACCCCAGGCTGGTACGGAGCTAGCCCAAGCGCCAGCAAGCTGCAGGCTGGACACTGGCGGGAGAGGTTAGGAGCCCGGCTGCCTTTGGTTGAGTCATCAAGAACTTGCGAACTGTTGGGGCATTTACGACTGCCCGCCTGAGATGTGGGAGGAGGAGACGGGCACGAGTGGGAGAATCGCCGTGTTAAAGACTATCTGGACAGTTGCCTTATAGCCAGTGAGAGAGGTCACAGGGAACGCACGATTCTGAAACTTGTGCGGACGGAAGGGTTCCCTCTGGAGCCTGGGCGGTGAAGGCAGCGGGAGAGAGGGCCGAGGGGTCCGGTGACCCCTGCGGTCCGCCAGGGTTTCCTCTAATCAGGTCCTGCCCAAGCTGCAGCACAGAGGAAATTTGCCCAAGGCTGGCTGCTCTCAGCTTGGAGTGGAGATGATTCAGCAGCCTGAATGGCCAGAGACAGAGAAGTCCTATGTCCCCCTAGGCCAGCACCGTGGGACAGTGGCTTTGACACTTAAGATCATGTAAACTCAGGTGGCCACTGGCATGGTGGGCTGGTGTTTGTAAATAACTGCCGGCATGGCTGATGTCTAGAAGGGGGGGGGGCCGGGGGGGAGGGGGGCGGTTGGAGGGCGGTTAACAACCGGCATGCACATCATCCAGAATTCACATCAAGTTCACAGCTGGTGCTCTGGTGCGCAGGCTGGGCCCAGCCTGTTCCAGAATAGCTGGGAGAAGGAAGGAGCTGGGGTCGGGGTGTGTGTGTGTGTGTGTGTGTGTGTGTGTGTGTGTGTGTGTGTGTGTGTGTGTGTGTAACAGAGCCACTGAGATGCTCTGGGATTGGTTGCGGGGAGGCAATGGAAAGAGAAGGCCAAGGTAACCCCAGGGCCACAGCTGCTCCCCAAGTCAGGAGGGCAATGGACCAGGCTGGGCAGGAAGGAAGGTGTCAGCCGGTGATTGTAGTGTACTCTTGCGCTCCCGTTCTCTCTCTCTCTCTCTCTCTCTCTTTCTCTCTCTCTGTCAGTACTAGGGCAGGCTTGAACTGAGGGGGCCTAGACACTGTCCCTGAGCTTTTTTACTCAAACCTATGACTCTACCACTTGAACCACAGCTCTCCTTCCAGCTTTTTGGTGATTAATTGGAGATAAGAGGCTCACGGACTTCCCAGTCTGGACCGGCTTTGAACCACGATCCTGGGATCTGAGCCTCGTGAGTATCTAGGATGACAGGAATGAGCCCCTGGTGTCCAGTTAGCCACCATCTCTTTCTGTCCTCAGGGGACATGTTAGAAAGGCACGGTGGAGACCCAAGCACGTAAGGAGCCCCATCCACACAGCCCAGGTGACAAGTGGCAGACCAGTGCCGTGACCCCTACCCCCCTGCCTGTGCTCCTTGAAAACAGATGACCCACCCTGGGCATCTCACTTGAGAGGAGAGAACCTTCCAGCCCATGGGAAAGAGCAGGTGGGGGAGAACTTCCTGAAAGTACCAGCCAAGGCCTGTTGGAGTCCCACAGCACAAAACACCCACCACAAGCCGGACACGGTGCCTGGACAGGGCACAAAGTCCGCCCACCCCTGGGGAGCCAAGGACAGACAGATGCACCCATCTCCAGGGGGACCCAGAGCCTGCCCACCCCTCACCTCCATCTACTGCCGCTTCTCCAGCTCTGTCCCTAGCCCCAGAAGTGGCACAAAACCCCCTCCTAAAGAGACCCACTAAGAGATAGGCAGGTGACCTGAACCAGCCATACCTGAAACCCGATGCTCCAAACACCTCCATTTCCCGGGTCAATAAATTTCCTTTCTGTCTTAGATCAATGTAAAGTAAGCTATCTATCCCTGACATGCGGAACGATGCCAACGCATCTCGGCTGAGTGGAGAAGGCAGATGATTGCCACGCTGACAGCTTGGGTGCCCCGTGAGTGTAAAGGGTCTGGGATCTGTCCTTGCCACCTGCACCTCTTACACAACTGTCCCGTCTCCTGGGGTGGCACCTTCAAGCCCTTCCTCTCTCCGCCTGTCACCTTGAGAGTCTCCCCTCCTCCCCCCGCCACCCTACCCCCCTAGAACAACACAAGAACTTTGTTCTACACAGTGGGTGACAACCTACAAGAATCCCCCTACGAAGATTTTAGCACTTCTAAACCAAGGTCATCCTGTGGTCACAAGGTGATAGGAAGTGGGGGGGGGGGGAGGGCATCCCGCAGGGGGCATCCCGCTGCTGCCATGATGAGCAGGAAAACGCCTGTGAAAGACATAAAATGCAGCCCCGCCCCTCACCCCCGCCCCCACCAGGCGCCAGCATCCTCTCTGGTCTAGGAATTGGTAATAAAAGAAAGAGAGAGAGCAGGTAAAAGGGTTTAATTAATTGCTTTTCACTTAATATCGATGTCTGGGGTCTAGGAGTTCATAGGTAGCTGCTTGTGATTATTTAAAACCAGGCCCTTTCTCATAAAAAAATTCAGGTTTTCTTGTCATGTATGTGTATGTGTGAGAGAGATCTTTTGGGGAGTGGCCACCATTCCGGGGCCTGCCCCGAAACGGTCCTGCTTCTGTTGGTGATTTGGGAGATGGAGTCTCAAGGATTTTCCTGTCTGGGTCAGCCTTTGGTCCTCCAGAGCTCAGCCTCCTGAATAACTAAGATGATAGAGGTCAGCCACGGGCACCTCGTGGGTTGAATCCTTGTTCTGCTTTGTCTTTCCTGTTGCTGATCTCAGAGTTTGAACTCAGAGCCTGGCGCTTGCTGGGCTAGCCCTCTCCCACTTGAGCCATGCCTCCAGCCAGTGCATGTCTTTGAACAAATAAGTGAGGGTCTGGGGGTCTCCAGGCTTCCTCGGGGAAGCGGCTCACCTGGTCACAGGTCATTTCCAAAACAAAAGAAAGGGACAATAGCAAAATGGAAACCCCCCCCCAAATCATGACCACAGTCACCTCCCAGATAACCACAGTGAAACAAAACAACAACAACAAAAGACTGATAGATCCTTCTGGAATGTCTCCAATCTGACTGTGGCCCCCTGAGGAGCAGCGGGGGCTTGCTGGGAACCCGTCAGCTTCCCTTCTTCTTCCACTCCAAGCCGGAGCCAACAAAGAGCCCTGTGGGTGTTGGGCTTAGGTGCGGGGCTCCAAGGGCCCATCCCGCGGCTCAAAGTCACACAGCAGGTCACAGGGCAGCGAGCCCATCGCCAAGCCTGTCGCAACGGCTGCCCGTGAAATGACGGTCCCCAAGCCAGGCCCAGCCTGGCTGGGCTGGATAGAGGTCAGTCACTCCTGGCCGGCGCGGGCCTCTCGCCGGTGTCACCCAGGGGTCACCCCTCGGCCGCCATCCATCCCTCTTTCCACTGGCTGTCAAGAAAACAACCCACTCGTTGTCAGTGGAGAAGGGGGAAAAGCCACCGAGCTCGGCTCGGTGAAGAGAAGAGACGCTCCCTTTTGTTCCACTTTATTTTTAATTCTCCATGTTCTGAGGACAGAGGTCAGGGCCCGGGGCACGCCAGCCTGGCCTGCCCACCCTGAACGGCGCAACTGAACCAGAATAGACCGTAAATGCTGGCCGGATTGGGGGAAGTCTGCAGCGTCCCCACCGACTGTCTGTGTGAATGTTCTAGAAGGTCCAGGTGGCAACGAGGAAGAGTTTGTGCTTTGGGTCACAGAGCCCTGACACCCAGGGTGTTGAGGCCCAGTCCAAGTGTCAGTTTCCCCAATTGTTAGGGGGACACGCCTCTGCGGACTGTTGACTGCTGCCGTTTTCCTCGTTGGAGGAGGACGAAATGCACTGGGTGGAAAGCTCATGAGTGATTGTTAAGTGTGCTCCCTTCCCCCACTCCCCCCGCTCCCCGGCCAGTCCCCAACTCCCACACGATGCACCCGAATATTTTCATCCTCCAAGGCCCGGATTCTGGGGAAGTTTTGTCCCATAGATAACAGTCCCCGGGGGCTCCCTCCCACAGCCCTGCGCAGAGAGAGGCTAGGGAAACCGAGGCAGCGCTGGGATCCGAACACGAAGAGTTGGGGTCCCGAGGGTGGGCTGAGATCTGGAGGACCCAGAGGCGCATCAGTAATGAATCCTGCACGGGCAAAGAAGAGGACGGAGACTGGACACGAGCCTGCCACCACCAGACCTGGGGCGTGGCGCGGCAGGCAAAGCGGGGTGAGGAGGTGGCCACACATGACCAGCAGAATAAGGCAGTCAGAGTGAAAAGGAGCCATCTTTTTTTCTAGTTTTCAGTTCATTAAGGTTTGTGGAGGGAGCGAGAACCCTGTTTTGTTTTGGTTTTTTTTCCCCTCTTCCCCTGACGTCCCTTTCATTTATTTCAAAGGCTGCTCAATAGCAACGTTGAAGTCTGAGGTTCAATCACAAAGTCCCTATTGTGACCGAGGGGTCTCCCTGGCCTTTAAGTTCGGGTTATAAAAATTTGGTCTGTGCCCAAAGTCTGGCTTTAATAGAATATTTTAATTTTGTTTAATGAATATTATTTTAAAAATCGAGTTGGCAGTTTTAGAATGGGGTCTTTTATTTTCAAATTAAAATGTACTCATGTTCCGCGCTGTCTCGGGGGCCGAGGGCCAGCGTGGCATTGGGGTGATAGTCAGACAAGCTGCTATTTATTGAGTATTTACTATGTGCCCAACACCCTACTAGGCACTTTGTGAAATGTGTCCTGTTTAAGGCACCCAGCCTTCTAGGGGGTCAGCCACCGCTGGGGAACTATGGGAGAAGCTGAGAGGGTCAAAGAAAGGTGGCAGGGCCAGGAACAGCTGGGAAACTGAGGCTCCGGTCAGCTCTGTCTTGATTCTGACCACTGTTTCAAGGCCGACCTCTGACCCAGACACAAAGCTCCGTCTCCCAGGGAGCGACTCTTTTCGTTTCTCACGGTGACTCTATCAGTCAGTGCGGATGAATATCATCCCCCTTTAGAAAAGGGGAAACTGAGGCAGGAAGCGCCTAAGTCTGAGACCTCGAGTCGGCAGATTAATAACTCATAAGCCAGCAATGAGAACAGTCGCTGACCGGGGGTAGAATCCCTATTCTGCCCAGCCCAGCTCTAAGTATATCACCAACCCCATTCCCATGCTGGGAAAGGGAGCCAGGAGCCACCTAGAGCACGCAGGGAGAAACTGAGGCACTCCGAAGCGTGGTGGCTTGTCCAAAGTCTAATCGTTGGGATTCCAATTTGTCTCCCGGTTCGTGCGTCCACCGCGCCAGCAGGTCCTCGCTGAGGCTTCGGCCTCCTGCCCACTCCACTCCTAAGAAGGCAGAGTGTGTCGGGGTGGCTGGGGCACCCCCATTCTCCACAGGGTCCTGTGACATTTTAGGCGTGGAAGACAGTGCTCTGCTCTCATGGAACTGAGTTGTCTTTGTTTTGTCACAACTGGGGAGTGAGCTGAGGGACTCACACTTGGTTACCTTTCTTGCTCATAGCTGGCACTTTACCACTTGAGCCATGCACCTAGCCTGGCATTTTGCTGCTTATTTAGGGCGTGTGTGTGTGCGTGTGTGCGTGCATGCATGTGTGTGTGTGTGTGTGTGTGTGTGTTATTGGGTTTTTTCTTGCCAGTCCAGAACTTGAGGCCTGGGTTCTGTCCCTGAGCCTCTTTGTGCTCAAGACTAGCGCTCTACCACTTGAACCACAGCGCCACTTCTGGCTTTTTCTGAGTAGTTTATTGGAGAACAGAGTCTCACGGAGTTTCCTGCCTGCGCTGGCTCCGAACCGCCTCAGATCTCAGCCTCCTGAGTAGCTAGGACTACAGGTGTGAGCCACCAGCGCCCAGCGGGTTGTTGTTTTTTTATTTTATTGTTTTTCTTGTTCTTCTTTTCTTTTCTTTTTTGGTACCGGGGCTGGAACGCAGGATGTTGTACTTGCTGGGCAAGTACTTTGGCCACTGAGTGTCGTCCCAGCCCATGCTGAGTTTTTTTTGGGGGGGGAGGGGGTGGATAAGACTCTTGCAGATTTTTCTGCCACAGCTGGCTTCGAACTGTGATCTTCCAGCCTCCTGAGTCGCTAGGATTACCCAAGTGAGCCACCGGCGCCTGGCTTGACCGGGGCTTCTCTGGGTGAGGGTCTCTCCTCCTGCCCTCTGCTTGAGCAAGTCAGGGCTGCACCCTTTCTTCCCCCTCAGGAGAGACGAGGCGAGGCGGGGGCCACCCTAGGAGGTGCTGGGCTCAGTGCTTCTCCCCGAGATGCTCGGGGTAGCCCCGATTAGCTAGAGAAGCCAGCAAGAACAACTAACGGCAGCAATGGTCCCCAGCGCCGGCTACATGCCAGCGCCTAAGAGATGGTGGGCAAATCATGTCTTTGAAATGGCTTATGAGATGTCCCGGCAGTTCAGATAGCCAGAAACAGGGGTGCCACCCAGCTTCAACTGCTTCTACATGTCCCTTCCTTTCTAAGGCCCTTTCTAAGGGTGACTTTGAACTCCAGCTCTCCAGGACAGATTGAGAGGAAGGGCAGGATGCGGATCGCAGATCTCGCTTCTTAGGACTCAAAGCCGGGCTTCCTTCTGGCTCTGACCCAAGCCATGACCTCAAACATGCCCCTTCACCTCCCCAAGAGTCATCTCCACCTCTGGACCTCAGGGAGAGAGCAGCGCGCCCCCGCTAGCGGTCTTTAAACATACCAGAGATTTCCTCCACACAGAGGGCCAGCCCGGCCCACATGGTCAGCCTCCAAAAACTACAGACGGCTTGTTACAGCCAAACATGTCCTACAACTCATTTTGTTCCCCTCCAAAAACAAAAAGGCCAAAACCGAATTCACTGAAAACAAACATCGAAAAGTGACAAAATTGGCGGCTCACGCCTGTAATCCTGACTACTCAAGAGGCTGAGATTTGAGGATCTTGGTCAGAAGTTAGCCCGGGCAGAAAAGTCCATGAGATTCCTCTCTCCAACGAACTAGCAAAAAGCCAGACGTGACAAAGGGTGAACAAATGCAGCAGTGGTACTCACTAGACATGATGTTAAAAATAAACTAGAGGGCTGGGAAAGTGCTTGCTCTCGTATACATGAAGCCCTGGGTTCGATTCCTCAGCACCACATACATAGAAAAAGCCAGAAGGGGTGCTGTGGCTCAAGTGGCAGAGTGCTAGCCTTGAGTGAAAAAGCTCAAGGACAGCACCCAGTCTCTCAGTGCAAGCCCCAGTACCAGCACAAACCAAAACAAAAATGTGACAAAATCTCTAAAATCAGTATCTTAAAGTAACCCGTGGAGTCCGAAAGGTTCAGAAAACTCCCCACTCTAGATCAAACCGTCTCTATCTCAGGGCTCCTCCAAGGCTGTATCCGGGTGTGTGTGTGTGTGTGTGTGTGTGTGTGTGTGTGTGTGTGTGTGTGTGTGTGTGTGTGTGTGTGCGCGCGCGCACGCACCAGTCCTGGGGCTTGAACTCAGGGCCTGAGGGCTGTCCCTGACCTTTTGTGCTCAAAGCTAGTGTTCTACACACTTGAGCTTTTTAATTTTTTTTTTTGGGGGGGGGGGGGAATTAATGGTAGGTAAGAGTTTCACAGACTTTCCTGCCCAAGCTGACTTCGAACTGCAATTCTCAGCTCTCAGCCGTCTGAGTAGCTAGCATTACAGGCGTGAGCCACCATCTGTCATTGTGGAGGGGAGAGGGAGTCGTGGGGCTTGAACTCAGAGCTTGAGCGCTATCCCTTAGCTCTTTTGCTCAAGGCTAGCCCTCTATCACTTTGAGCCACAGAACCGCTTCTGGTTGTCTGGTGGTTAACTGGAGGTAAGAGTCTCATGAACTTCCCTGCCCCGGCTGGCTTTGAAGTGCGATCCTCAGCTCTCAGCCTCCTGAGTAGCTAGGATGACAGGCGTGAGCCACCAGTGCCCAGCTCGTTTTTTAATTCTTATTTTTTTAAATCACTTTTTCTTCTTCCCGGGTGCCGGAGCAAGGTGGAGGCAGCCCAGCAAGGCGGTGGTGGCGTTTCGTACTTGTGCTGAGTGGAAGAATTCTTTCTCCCCTCCTTCCCCACTTCCCTCCACACCCCAGCAAAGACTTCCCCAGGGAGCACGGACTGTTTAGTAAGAATCCCAGAGCCAGGCCCGTGGCAGACCAGACCGGAGGTGAATAATCTCCCCGGCTCCATTCTTTGTCACGGCTGGATGGGGCCAAAATCCTGTTGACAACACAGACACAAGTCACAACTCGCTTTGCCACATGACACCGGGGGAGCAGAGCCCAGCAAGGCTTGGTTTCCTTTACCGTGCCAGTGACACCAAAGGCCAGAGGTGTCTGCTCTCCCTCCCCTCCCCATCCCCAACCAAGCACAGCATTCCCACGGGGGCTGGGAGAAGACCCATGTCTCTAGAACACATAGAATGAAAGTCCCCGATTTGTGCAGATAATACTCAGCCACAAAAGAAAACCACTTCTTTGCACAGACACCTCTCCATGTCCCCAAGAGGTGGTTTACAGCCTGCAGCGACTCTCCATGGGCTTCTAGATGGTTCTTCACGCAGAGTCCCTATACCTCTGCTTGAAGAAGCTGATGGCCCATAGGACCTAAAGTGTTGGCCTTGCACACTGCACCCAAATGCTTTAAAACACACACGCATGCACACACACACAAACCCACAAGAGGAACAACTACTAAAAAATATCTTAGAAACTATGCTTAGCCACAAAATGACCATAAGAAAGGAATGGGCAGCGAGGCCATGGGCCAGGACACCGCGGAACATTTCAAACTCTGGCTCCTGCAGATCCAGACATCAGAAAGAGAGCTCGGGGTGACAGATGATCCCCCAAACCTTTGCATTTTCACCAGAACCATGAAAGGGAAAGTTCCAGAAGAGACCGTCCAGCCATTCCCCCCCCTTCCCACAAGATGTCCTCTCTAGCCCTGAGGCCGGCAGGAGGAGAGCAGAAACCCCACTCCCGCATCCAGTTCAACCACAGCCTTCTCCGGGGCAGGAATGTGGACTTGGCCCGGGAACCGACTCCAGTGGTTTTCGCCCTGTTTTGGTGACCTTCATCGGGCCTATTTATGCACTTCAAGCTCATGACCTAATACATGTTGGTTTGGCTTCTCTTCTTGTAATAGCAGCCTGTAAAAAGCTTTGGAGAATTCCCTATGTTTTCTCACTTTGGGTCAAAAAAATAAAATCGATATCTAACTAACCTTTAAAAGAAAAAACAACAAGCCCCAAACAAAACACCAGGCCTGTGCAGCCTAAAAGGCGGAGGGTGACTGACTTTCCACCTCTGCTAAAGCAACCGCTCACAGTTCACAGAGCCACCGGGGTAAAGACGAACTTCGAAGGTGCAGTCTTTAGTAACGGCATATGTGAGGATTAGCTAAAGCGGGACTGTTTGACCTGAGTCAAACAATGACATTTAAAACTCATGGTAAAACAATTACTGGGTGGAATTTTTTCCGTGTATTTCTTAAACAGAAGTGTATATGTTTTGCGCATAGTTTCTTGCTGCAATTTTCTTTCTTGGCAAACCTATATCTTACCATGAAACCCGAAGTATGCACGCTTACAGAAACAATAATGGTTCAGACAAACCCGGCTGTCTCTGGCAGGATTTTGCTCTGCAAAATTAAAATGCCTTTTGGCCCATCCACTGTATTTTAGTTCTGAAAGACAGTTTCGGCAGGGAGAAATAGGAAAGAAAGGAGAATTGACAGATGTAGCCGTTGTGAGACAAAAGTGAAGTTGCTCCATTCCCGCAGGAGCCTGACCTGCCAGGGTTCCTCATTCTTCAGAAGGGAAAAAAAAAGTTTAATTTGATCATTGTTAACATCCACGGGGTTGGTAGATCTCTGAATAAATGCAGGCAGTTCTATGTCCTATTCCAGCCGCGATGCCCGGAAATGAAAGTCCCAACGCGGCTGGCTAGCAGGGAAAAGCAGGGAGAAAGTCCACGGCCATTGAAATCATATACATTTTATGTGTGCTGATTGTGTCCGCTCCAAACTTTTCGTTCTATGCTGCGTTCGCTTTGAGAGATGTTTAAATTGGCCTTGCTGCGCCTCTGAGTTCCTATTTTAAGTTTCTGCATGGATCTGAAACCAGAGGCCGACTGTTCAAAGAACAGTCCCAGGAAGCGAACACATCTGGGCTCCTGCCACTATCGTGAGAAGTGATGACAGCGCGGATGAAGCCCCTGATGTCCCCCCAAAGCCACATCTCATGTGTCGAACCCTCCCTCCCCTGCTGGCCCAAACCCTGCCTGCCCCAGCCTCAGGCCACCAAGGCCTTCCTTAGTATCCAACATTGGAAACCCATGACTCCAGCTACCTGACATCAGGGACCACTGTTCCAAACTCTCCCAGTGGCGCTCACCATCCATCCGGCCAGCAAGGAGCTGCAGCTCTGCCTACCTGACCGGCCCGGGGCCTCCCTGCAGCTGCTGCTGCGACAGTGTACCGACTCCTTTTTGGAACTGAAACACATGGCTTAGCCTCCAGGGACCAAATCAGATCCCCCCCTTGGAAATCAGCAGTCTTTTTCTTTCATGGAGCCGCCCCCCACCTGCCACGCAGAACTCGCACTGGTTCAGGGTTTTCCAAATACTTAATGTGAGTCTTCGTCCATTTCGAACAACAGCAAAAAAAAAAAAAAAAAAAAAAAAAAACCACAAAAACACCATCAGGGCAGCTTGAGGAAACCATCGGATCTGTGTCATTTTCAGAATATCCTTCCCGAGGGGAGGGGAGGAGAGGGGAAGGGAGACATTCTCAGAGCCCCTGGTAAAGCAAACTCTACAGAGGGCCCAGCGACGTTCCATGAGCTCCTGGGCCTGCAGGGCTCCGCTGACCTGTGGCTGGGCTGGAACGAACCCTCCAAGGGCTGCAGTGAAAATCCAGTCCCTGGCACGTGGCCTTGATTGTTCAAGCACGCCACAGATGGCAGCTATGGGCATCATTATTATGAGATACACGGATTCCACCTCCCCGTGCCCCCTCAGTGCCCCTGGTAGGTATTTCCTACCTGGAAGCTGAAGCTACCGCCCCGCTCCCTACTCCTCTGTCCCTCATGCCTTGTCACCTGACAGCAGGCTTATTCTCCCTGGATTAGAAGAAGGGGTTAGACAAACACCATTAGGCCAGTTAGGATCTTCAAAGAGCAAATACCAGGTATTGTCTCCAGCACATTCTCAGCTCATGGTTTTCCTACCAGAATCTTCTTTGTGTTTGGTGTGAAGGGGCTGTTTGAGAGGCCCCCACAGGATGGGGTGGGAGAGCAGGGCACTGAGGAAGCTGGAGTGATTGTGGTGGATGAGGACCAGGGATCAGGGAGAGGTGAGAGGTTGGGGTGAGCCAGGAATATGTGTGTGTGTGTGTGTGTGTGTGTGTGCGCGCGCGTGCGCGCGTGTGTTCTGTCAACAGTCTGTGTTTTCTCAACTCTGGGGTTAATTCTCTGTATAGATTTCTCCTGGGAAAAGCCCACCAACTCCTTTTAGCTAGGAAAGAAAAGTCCCCCTTCCCCCTCCCCCAGTAAACTCCAGTCTTGGGGTTTAGTCTCTGGAGATGATTGACCATTCGCCCCTCCCCACCCACAAGCCCCAGAGACAAGAGGGAAGGGAGAGTGGGCAGGTTTCCCCTTTAACAGCAGCAGCTGGGGAAGGGGCTCCATTTTTATCTGTTTTTTTCTTACTGACATGCAGCCAGACCCCTGACCTCCGTGCACAGGACATGCGTACCCCAGGCCTGGACTCGAGTTCTTCCTCCCAAGCACTTTCCTCCGGGCCGGGGGTCTGCCTACCACAGCTCCTGCCCATCCCCACCAAGAAGGCATGGGCCTGGGGGGGGGGGTAGGATCTGGTATGGAGGTCAGCAAGACCAAGGAAGACCTGCCTCCCTTTCCTTCCTTTTCTCCCCGACACCCAGAAAGGCAGCTGTCACAAGCGCCTCCTCGGAACCCCATTTATTCTCCGCAACAGCCTGCAGTTTTATTATACAAGGAGTTTATGGCTGGCCTAATTAGTTTCAAACTGGGCATCGCAGCTGAGGACAGGAGACAGCTGTGGAGGAGGGAGGGGAGGACCCTCATCCGAGCCGGCTGGGGACGCTCGCAGGCAGGCTGCGTGGCTCTCAGCTCTTACGCCCCCGACACAAGTTATCTTTGGAAAAGTAGCTGCAAAAACCAGGAAACAGAGTCACAAGGAAACCCAAGACGTCGTCAATGGACGTGCTTGGACTGCGTTTAGGATTTTGCCAACTGCCTGTGTCTCCACAGCTTACTCTGCCTCGGTGGAAAATGTACTCAGCCGCCCTTTGCTCAGCCAGTATTTTATCAATTTACCCGTCTGGAACTCGGCTACAGTCTCTTCCATGCAATGGAAAGCAGAACCATACCCTATATTTGAAACAGCGGGTTTGGGTGTTCTAGCAAATAAATGGCAAGTAATCCTCTAACAAGTATAACAAGTTAACAAATCACATCGGGGTTTTGGTTTTTTTTTTTTTTTCCTTTTTGTTGTTGTGGGGTTTTGACTCCAGGCTGGGCCCCCCTGTCCCTGAGCTCTTTCACCCAAGGCTAGCACTCTACACCAGCACCACAGCTTCACTTCCAGTTTTCTGGTGGTTAATTGGAGATAAGAGTCTCACTGACTTTCCTGCCCAGGCTGGCTTTGAACCGTGATCCTCGGGTCTCAGCCTCCTGAGTAGCTAGGATTACAGGAATGAGCCACCATCGCCGGGCCAAATCTCTTCTCGTTAAGGTGTGTTTAGCTGGACACAACGGGCTTGAAAAGAAAATTCTAGAACTGAAGTGATTACAGCAGCTGTTTCTGAAAATCCCAAAGTGCAGGGGGGAGGTGGGGCGGGAGGAAACATCTTTTCATTTCATTCCATTTCCTTCAGTTCTCTGATCTAGGGAGGTGGTTTTTGTGTTTATCAAGTATTCTCAAGCCTTGAGAATAGTAATACAAGTGCTTCGCTCAGTCAATTATTTTAAGAAGGGAGAAAAATAAACCACACCAAGTCCTTTAACAGCTAAAGTACAAAAGAACAGGAAGGTACAAATGGAAGGAAGGGACAGAGAAAAGAGACAGAGGAAGGAAAGAAAAAGATACAAAGAGAGAGAGAAAGAAAAAGAGGAAGGAAGGAAGGAAAAGAGAAAAGGAGAAAAAGACAAAGGAAGAAAAAAGAGAAAGGGGAAGGAGGAAGAGAGAGAAAGTCTGTCGGTCAGGTCCACATTTGTTTTTATCATAATCCCTTTTTTTGTGATTTTTAGAGTTTCCTCCAGAGACGGGATTTTGAATACAAACACCATTTTATGCCTTTTTAAAAAAAATTTTTTAAAGATTCAAACTATCCTTAATTGTGCTCAGTCTAAGGACATCTACCTCCGAGCACATACTACATTTAAGGGCCCTAAAGTGATGGGGGGGGGGGGGAGATGAACACTTCTTGAGTAAACTAAAGATTCTTTCACAAAGGTTACTGGGCAGAGGAGCTGCCGTCTCGCTCTCTCTCCTCTCCCCCCTCTCTCCCTCTCCTCGGCTCCTCCGCCAGGGCCGGTACTACAGGCGGTGACCCTGGAAGGCGGCCGGCCGTGCGTCCCGAGCTCCTAGCGGCTCCCAGCCGACGCGACCCCCGGCTGGGGAGGTGAACAGGGAGAACAGAACGAACGGGTGGGGACCGCGACCACTGCCGGTCGGTTCTCGGGAACTCAAGCCTCGGCCCGGGATTCTGCTCCCGGTCCCGCCGGCCTCCACCCGAGTGACTCCGGACCTCCTCGCTACCGTGGAAAGCAAGCCGCGCGCGGACGCGGCACCTGGGGGCACCGGGGAGGCCGGGCCCGGGGCCCCCGCGCGCGCGCGCGCGCATCCTCGACGCCCTCGGTTCCTCGTCTTTATTTTCTAACGAGCACCCAAAGAAAGCGCAGCGGCGCGCGGCCCCCCCTACCCCCCCCACCCCGAGCCGCGGCCCCGGGGGGAAGCCCGCGAGTCCCGCCGGCCGAGGGAAGCGGGGTCCGGG